>NC_057939.1:1897503-1977168 GCF_018555375.3 Anguilla rostrata
CAATGAGTTTAAAAAATTTTTTTTTTTGTATCTCTAGCCAAAATTTTTAATTTGTAATCAAAACATTAATGTGGTTTAAAGTATACTGTGGTAGGGGTGGGCGTGGTTTTGCGTTGGCTGCAGAGAGAGAGTGGGGGGGGGGCGCCTCTCGGAACTCTGCGGCCACAGCTGTTGGGATTATTAATCAGCACTGATGGTTAATTGTTTGATTGATGGACAATGTGCTGATTACCTCGACAGTGAGCCTGGACGCTTAAAAGCCGGTCTACAGAGACAGAAGGGAACGGACTGGAGACGGAGGAAGAGCTGACGGACGGTCAGCAGTGAATTGTGTGTCTGTGTACCGAACAGAAAGCCGCGTGGCGGCCGTAAAAATAAAAAGACGCATTCGCGTCCAAAAAATAAACTCTCGTCTCTCTCATCTCTTAAACGAGCGGTGGCACTCAGTTTGCTACAGTGGTGGCCCGTGCGGGGGGACGGCAGGAAGAGAGAGAGAGAGAGAGAGAGAGAGAGAGAGGAGGTCAGAAATGGATCCAAACCGGAGCGAGACGGCGCAGCTCTCGTAGCGCTGGCGCGGATGCTGGAGGGGATGGCCCAAATGCAGGAGCGGCAGGCGGCCGTACACGCAGAGCAGATGGAGGCTCTGCGTGCACAAGCCTCCCTCCAGACGCAGGCGCTGCGACAGCTGGCTGCCGCCAGGGAAACAAGCTCTCGGGACCCGCCGTCCCGATCCCCTCTCCGGATCCACCTACCCAAAATGACCGCCGACGATGACATCCAGGCATTCGTGGAGAGTTTTGAGGTGGCAGCAGAGGCGTGCCAGTGGCCCCACTAGGAGTGGGTAGTACACCTCCTGCCCCTCTTAACTGGGGAAGCCCAACAGGCGGCGTATGGGCTGCCGCCCGGAGCCCGGGCAGATTACAAGACCGTGAAGAGGGCGATCCTGGACCGACTGGGCTGCAGCCCGGAGGATTACCGGCGCCGGTTCCGGACGGCGAACCTGGTGGCGGATGACCGTCCCTTCGCATACGCCCAAAGGCTAACCCACATGGCCCGGCGTTGGCTGCAACCGGAGATCTGGTCCGCCGGGGGCGTGGTGGAGCAGGTCATCCTGGAACAGTTCCTGGAAGGATTGCCGGAGGGAACGCCCAATTGGGTGCGCTGCCATCGCCCGACCAACCTAGAGGGGGCGGTCACGCTGGCGGAGGACCACCTAGCGCTATACCCCAGCTCCCAGCAGCAAGCACGGCCGGAACCGGCGCCCAGGAGGAGACCCCCTCCTCGTACTGGCCCCTCCCCTGTCCCCAGGGCTCTGCCTGGATGTGGAGGAAAACCCCTTCTTACGTTCGGTGGGTGAGCCGGTGATGCAAGAATAAAGACTAGAACTTATGATTTCTTCTAATAACCTTTTTATTCTCTTTAATCAATAATCCTTTTCATGTACGTAGGCCTACGGGAGGTCTCTAGTACCATAAAGATACACAGAGAGCTTCTTCGCATTATGTTTTTACATCCTTTTTATACAACCAGATCTCCTCCTACCCTGATGTATCTTCCCTTTAAAATAACCAATCCCAGCCTAGGTCAAACATATGTTTCATAAGTTAGTTTAACAATAACTATTATATAATCTTCCATTTTAATCAATGACAGATATTTCACTACACACACTTACAGAGAAATGTATATGCATGACTTGAATAACAAGTATTTGTCCTCATGGTTAACAATTGTTCCATCCTCCAGTTTCAAAGTACATGCACTTTACATGCATTCACTACATGCTGTAATCCAACTGAAATATTGACTCATATACACACCACCATGTTCTAACAAACTATGTTTATATCATTACTGTTGCTGTGATTACTTTGATTTTCATTCATTCATTTTAATAGAATATAATCTATACATTTACTAGATATAGCAAATCAGTTCTTTCTAGATCAGTTTCCTTTCTCTTCTCTTACAACTCAAAGGTCTTCTGCACAAGACTGTTTCCCAACAGAAGTTACTTACAAAATTCCACTAAGTAAATGTTTACAATTTTCCCTCCTGCAACTGGGGTTCAAAGATTCTCTAGGTAGTATGCATCAGTGTACAAGGAGACCACTGTCTTTCCTTAGTTACAAATAGACATAACACAGAATACCTATTGTTCTTCAGAGATCATCCCATAATCACATACATTTAAATATATTCTTGATCAGTACAATCTTTAATAAGAAGAAATGTAAAAACATTAAAAGAATGAAGAAAACCCATACTTCCACATGGAGCAGGTCATCCTGGAACAGTTCCTGGAAGGATTGCCGGAGGGAACGGCCAATTGGGTGCGCTGCCATCGCCCGACCAACCTAGAGGGGGCGGTCACCCTGGCGGAGGACCACCTAGCGCTATACCCCAGCTCCCAGCAGCAAGCACGGCCGGAACCAGCGCCCAGGAGGAGACCCCCTCCTCGTACTGGCCCCTCCCCTGTCCCCAGGGCTCTGCCCCCTCCCTTCCCTCAAACTAATCCCCCCTTTTTTCCGATTCCCTCTCCAGGTCCAGGCTCAGTGGCGGGGGGCTCCGGCTTGCAGAGGGCGCCTCAGACGCTCGAACTGGGGTGTTGGCGGTGCGGACAGCTGGGTCACCTGCGCCGCGATTGTCCACTTATGGAAGTGGGGCAGGTGGTCCGAGTGGTCGGGCCGCCCATTTCCGCTCCCGATCAGGAGGGAGCGTACTGCATCCCGGTAAGGGTGCGAGGGAGTGAACACCGGGCGCTGTTGGATTCGGGGGCTATGCAGTCCCTGATCCAGCAAAACCTGGTTCGAACCGAGGCATTGGTAAAGGCACCCTGGGTTTCCATTCGGTGTGTGCATGGAGATGTGCACAAGTATCCGGTAGTACCTGTGGAAATTTGTTACCAGGGAAAAACGCATATCGTGAAGGCTGCGGTTAGCTCCCGGCTTGCGCATCCCCTAATCTTGGGTACTGATTGGGCGGGGTTTAGGGAGATTTCTAGAAACATGCTGGGGGTGCGATCACGACCGATAGGGAAGTGTGACGTGTGTGCTGTTGACGGTGGTGACGCGGGGCCGTCCGACACGGCCGGGGCGGGGAGGGACCCAGGCGAGCCTCCGGTTGAGACTCCCCGGGGTCCTGTATTCCAACCCGCGGAGGATTTCCCACTCGAGCAGTCTCGGGACGACACCTTACGCTTTGCCTATGACCAAGTAATGCGTATTGATGGTCAGCAGGTGCGCCCCGATGCAGTACTCTCGCACCCTTATTTTTCTATTATTAGGGACAGGTTGTATCGAGTGTGTCGTGACGCTCAGACCGGTGAAGAAACGACCCAGTTGTTGGTACCCAAAAACCGCCGGGAAATGGTTTTCCAGATTATGCGACCCGGTATCCCGAAGCAGTGCCGTTGCACAATATTTCAGCTAAGAGTGTTGCACAAGCTCTGTTTCAAATTTTCTCCCGCGTCGGAATCCCGAAAGAGATTCTGACTGACCAGGGCACTTTGTTTATGTCACGTACACTAAATGAGCTATACGGATTACTGGGCGTTCGCTCTATTAGAACCAGTGTATACCATCCCCAAACAGATGGGCTTGTTGAGCGGTTTAATAGAACTCTGAAGTCCATGATTCGAAAGTTCATTCACGACGATAGCCGAAATTGGGATAAATGGTTAGTCCCTCTATTATTTGCAGTGCGGGAGGTTCCCCAGGCCTCCACGGGATTTTCTCCCTTTGAACTATTATTTGGTAGAAAACCTCGGGGAATATTGGACCTAGTTAAAGAAAGCTGTGAGGACGGTCCAAGCCCCAGCAAAAATGAGGTGCAATACGTCATGGACCTGCGAGCAAAACTCCATACACTGGGTCGGTTGTCACGGGAGAATTTGCTCGAGGCTCAGGAACGTCAGCAGAGGCACTACAATAGAGGGACGAAACTACGACAATTCTCGTAAAATAAAGTCCTGGTATTACTTCCAACCTCCAGTACAAAATTACTCGCCAAGTGGCAAGGGCCCTTCGTGGTCACACGACGAGTTGGGGAGGTTGACTATGAGGTGGAGCGTGCTGATAGAGAGGGAGCGAAACAGATCTATCACCTCAATTTATTAAAAGCATGGAAAGAGGTGGTGGCTGTTTCTCTGGTAACGGTGGATCAGGAGAGGGACAAACTGGGGCCGAAGGTAGCAAATTCAATCAATCAGACCCCACCCCTTTCAGATAGCCACCTCTCGCCAAGTCAGAGAGCAGACCTTGCCCTGTTGCAAAAACGGTTTGCGGATGTGTTTTCTCCCCTACCAGGATGCACAAACCTCATACACCACCATATCGACACCCCCCCGGAAGTAACGGTACGTTCCCGTCCCTATAGACTGCCGGAGCACAAAAAGAAATTGGTGCAGGCAGAAATAAAGGCCATGCTGGAGTTGGGTGTAATAGAGGAGTCCCACGGTGCCTGGAATAGCCCCATCGTGCTGGTAAGTAAGCCTGATGGCTCTAATCGGTTCTGTGTGGACTATAGGAAAGTGAATGCTGTGTCACATTTTGATGCCTATCCTATGCCTAGGGTCGACGAACTCTTGGATCGGCTGGGCACGGCTCGTTTTTTTTTGACACTATGTGGTAGGGTGGGCGTGGTTTTGCGTTGGCTGCAGAGAGAAACTAAAAGCGAAACTAAAAGCTAAACCAAAGAAGCTAAACCAAAGCTACGAGGCGCAGGTATACTGCTGTACACCACGGTGTATACACCAGATTTATGCCTGTCTTACCGATAACTAAAATAAATAAAAACAAAATTTCTCTGACAGTTTGGCGTAGTCGGTTTACGAAAATACCACACAATTTGGTCTCTGGCACAAATTTTCCGTTACATATGCTGAGGTCTGTACTTGTGGGAGTAGCTAAAGGGAGCGGACACAACCAGGGTAGAGGCTACAAATAGATCACGTGATTTCTCAGAAAGTCTTGGTGCTAGTTTCAGTGGCTGTGGGAGGCAGAAGTGGGGGGGGGGGGGGGTTGGGCTTCAAATAGATCACGTGATTTCTCAGAAAGTCTCGTTGCTAGTTTCAGTGGCTGTGGGAGGCACCAGTGCTTCACCTTTATCTGTGCAAAGAGCAGGATGTGTGCAAGTTTCATGCTGCACCGATCGTCTCTCTACAAAGAGCAGTTAAGCAGGATGGATTTCTTGCCCATGGCACAAGCTAAACCCTCTAATGAGATAATGTCCATGTGCTTCTTACTGAACCAAAGTGCTCAATCAAAGACACAAGGGCTAAAAGTGAAGTAGGGGAGGGTGGGGAACTAACAGTTTTTGTATTTGACTCAATTCTTAAAATATTACTGTAGGTATATTAATAATTTTTTGTTACTACAAACAACCTACACCCCTTGGCTATGATTGCACACCTCAATTAAATCTCTGGGACATACGATTCATTAGCAATATGACTGAAAGTACGGAGAGTGAGATGTTACATTTAACCCCGAGGTTGGTGTTAAGTGGTCCCACATCAGGTTTCATTGAGCTACGGTGAACATTCTTCAGAAGGAGGAGGACTGAGATTTACAGTGTTCATTGTAATTTAAAAAAAATGTTTTTTGAGGTATTAAGAGTTGAATTAAGTAAAAAAAAAAAATTTTTTTTAAATCAGTACAACCAGATGCCAGTAAATTATATCAGATGTTTTCTTTTAACAAAACCGCCAGGGGTCTGTAGAGCCTGAATGAACTGATTTAAACAGGGTTTTAAATGGAGGGTGTGAAGGCATGTGGGCGGCAGTGTTGTATAATGGGTAAGGAACTGGCCTTGTAACCTAAAGATGACAGGTTCCATTCCTGGGTAGGAACCTGCCATGGTACCCTTGAGTAAGGTGCTTAACCTGCATTGCAGTATATATCCAGCTGTATAAATGGTTGCAATATAAATGCTATGGGAAAAGTTGTGTAAGTAACTTACTGGATGGCGCTTTATCCCACAGCAAAACAATGCTCCCAAAAATACTGCTAAAGCAACAAGGGAGTTTTTCAAAGCCAAAAACTGGAAAATTCTTGATTGGCCGAGTAATTCACTCAATCTGAGGAAACTTAAGGCAACTAGTCCCTGAAACAAGCAGGAGATGAAGATGGCTGCAGTCCAGGCCTGGCACTACCCAAGAAGATACTCAAAATGTTATAGGTTGGGGATGGAAGGGGGTAATAATGCCATCTTAGGAGGTGGGTCTTCAGTCTGCATTCTAGATTATTTGGTTTATTATTTAGATGAATTCATGTTTAATGCTTTGAATGTGATTCAGGGCTGTAGCGGATATATTTTTCTAAAAGGATGTTCAAAGATTCTGTGCGAAGGAATGGTCAAAGGACCCCCCAGTATGTTCACTAATCTCATAAAACACGGTAAGACTATAAAACGTGCAAAACGTTTTAGCACACACAAAACCAGTAACACAACCAATGACTGGACATGGTATTTGTTTTGCACCTATCATGGTCGTGCTATTAGCTTTGCGCGCGCTAAATGGTTTTGCACGCGGTAAAGGTTTTAGTAAATCAGGCACTGAATGTCTTTTGTCCTCAGAGGTTGGACGCGCTTCTTTCATTTGTATATTTAACTGAAAATCTTTATGTTAAAATGTGTTCAATGCTGTGTTAATTCATGGCCAGTCCTTTACCCGTGGTACCAGATGTCCCAAAACGAAGGCTACATGCTTTAAGTTGTATTTAATGGGCTACCACCGCCAACACTGGTTTTAAGCACACAATTTGCGAGCTATGGCAGACCAGACATGATGTACAAGCCTGAGTCACAATCTGCAAGAGCACATTGTGATTTCTAAAATACCACAAAATTTGCATATTACCATCATTCGCTAGCATGTTACCATAATAGTCGATAAACTCACTAGCCGACTAACCGGACGACTAACATTCCAGAGAGTAGCGACACATTAACAAGGAGACTTGACCTGGTCAAGTCCAGATGTAATATAGATCCTGATCTGTAATATAGATGCGTGTGCTTTTTCTTTGTAAGTCTTCAGACACAGTGAACCCTATGTGGAAGTGATGAAGTGCAAAATTATAGAAGAAATCTATCTGAAATAATCAGAGGTAATGTTGATTAATAACTAGTTTACCATTACATTATGCTGTGACCCTGAGACATCCCTGCCTGCCCTCCCCTCTGTGTGATACCATTTGTTCACTTTACTGTATGAAAGGGAGTTGTGCTCTTTTCTCCAGGGAGGGCTTTACATCTGTAAGGTACAGTTTTGAGTGTTCCTCCCACTGCTGAAGACTGGTGAAGCCACAAATTTTGCAAAGTTATAATTTGCAAACAGCAACTGGAAGACCAGGCCATAGGCCTACCAGGTGGAACTGAATGTGAAAGAGGCAGTGATTAGGTACATGTATAAGAATAAATGTGGGAATGCGGTTCGATAGATTCCAGATTTCAAGGAAGCCCTAAATGCTGAGTAAGGTAACAAGTCTCGAGATTGAGTTTCTGAGATTCCTAGTCTTAAAAGGAACCTCTGAGTACCAAGCCAGATAAGAAGTTTCAGGATATGAGTTTCTAATAACGAATTTCAAGTCTCAAAGGGACCTCTGAGTACTAAGCCAGACATAGAAATATAAAAATAAAATCCCTCGCAAGGAAAACAAAGCCTGAGGGGGGATAGCTAAACCAAAGCTACGAGCCGCAGGTATACTGCTCAACACCACGGTGTATACACCAGATTTATGCCTGTCTAACCGATAACTAAGATAAATAAAAACAAATTGTGCAATGATTTTGTGTATAGTTTGAAATTATTTTTTTAAAGAGGCAGTTAACACTGATCATTAATTAAACACTTTCCACACTTAGTACTTTACATTACATTACATTACAGGCATTTAGCAGACGCTCTTATCCAGAGCGACGTACAACAAGTGCATTAGTTCAAGGTGCAGAGGTGCAAAAGAAACACACTAGAGTGAAGTAAAGATCATAGTGCCAGAAGTGACCACATAGATCAGGACTCCAACCCTACTTGACACCTACAGTTGCATGATTTATTACTTGAAAAAGCTTTGTCTGCATTTATGAATCAACATGGCTCCCGCACTTTGTGGAAACTTTTTGCAATTAATTATCAGGTTTTGCTTCAAAGAATTACACTATTTACATTACACATTACATAATGTTTCAGGAGCTGAGTGCTTAACACTTATTGATCTGGACACAGCTCCGGGCATGGGCTCGTTTTACCCTTCACAGTGCTGATGTTCGTCATCACATTGACTTTCCCATTGTTAGGAGCATCAGGCATGTGATGTGTGAGGAAGTGACATCACAGTCATGTGTTTTAGAATGCTGTGGTTGGCACAGTGGTAAGCTGTTGGTTGGCGTGTGGTAGATTTACTGAATTCTCTGTTGCAGTGGTTCATATTAAATGTGCTGGGTGGTAGATTTACTGCATTCTCTGTTTGAGGTCATTGGATCTGGTTTCTTGTAAATAGTGCTGATCTCTTCAGAATAAACTGGAGCCATTGAAAGGAGATGATGTTCCCTTTGTTTGGTTGTCTTTTTGCTTGTTTTTAAATGTGTGTTTAAGCTGGATGGGTGGGCCTGTGATGGTCTGCTGCAGGTTAGCCTGAGCTCACCTGCCTTTTCCTCCGGCCTCACCTGGACAGGAGTCACCTCTTTAGCTTCTGTGTGCTTCATCACCCTTTTCCTGTCCCCTGACTGAATGATTTATTCCCCAAGCGACAGACTGATTTTCCTGCTCCCCTCAGCAGCTCTAAGTTTGATTGGAAACACTTTCCTCCACTTTGTGAAGAGGCTGCTGGATATACAAGTATGAGTGATTATGCATTTGCTTTCTTGTTCTGAAATGTGTGAAGACAGTGGAATCTGCTGAATGTCTTGGAGCAGTATTTGGTTCCCCCTCAGTTTGTTGGAGGAACAGTGTGGTGCATCCTGGGTAAATATCTGCTTTGATCTCATTTTTGGTCACTTTTTAAATGGCTGACTCAACTACCTCCTGCTCCCATAATGTGTTGAGTCCTGGTGTAGCACACCCTGTCTCTGACTCAAAGTGGACAGACTCCAGTGACTGAGTCCTGATGTAAATCCTGGTTGATTGTAAGACTAGAAGGTTCAAGCTTTCATCTTTATGCCCCTTTCATTGATAAACATGGAAAGGTTTTTTCCCCAGTGCAGGTAATTACATTCGGCACAAGTGTGAATTGTGTATTTTTAGCTACCTGAGACAGAAGGTAAAGCCAGCAGCAATGATGTGATGTTAAATTGATTTACTGCCATCTAGTGGTAGAATGAAGATACTGCCATTGTCTTCAGGCACCTCAGTTGTTCAGGCAGTGAAGAAAATAAGGGACTGTTCATCAAGTTCAGATGAAATTAAACATTTATTTTGATTATGCCATTTGTGCAAGTAATAAGTGCTCAAACATGTGGTGAAATATATCAATTTTACTAAGTGCAAAGAAGCAAAACAAATTTTAAATCCAGCTTTCTAAAAAAGAAAAATAAACAGTCATCACGAAAGCTATAAGGGCAGCACAGTGGTGCAATCCTAGGTTCGAATCCCTGGGCCTTTCTGTGTGGAGTTTGCATGTCCTCCCACAGTCCAAAGACATGTCAGCAGGCTAACTGGAGACTCTAAATTGCCCATAGGTATGAGTGGATGGTGTGTGTGGCAACCTGTCCAGGGTGTATTCCTGCCTCTCTCCCAATGAATGCTGGGATAGGCTCCAGCAGCCCCCATGTCCCTGGATAAGCAGGTATAGATAATGGATGGATGAAAGCTATATTATTGTGTAAATAGATTATCAAGCACAGATTACCAAGGCACTTATCCATTTATGACTTCGAACAGCCAAGCAGGCAGTGATGAAGTGCTGATAATATTACCAATTATACATGAAGGTTATGTGCTTTATTAATAGAAAAGACTTATTATAAGAAGCATAGAAAAAACATAAAATGTAATTTGTATATTCATTGAAAGTATTCTTTTTGATATAGAGAATGTCACAAAATTAAACAAACTTAAAATATCGCAGGCTAGTTACCATCCCTGATTATGTATCCATGCAATGGAATAATAAAAAAGCTCAGCCATGATAACTCAGACAGTGTGTATAGATAAAAGCTGCATAGGTTATGATAGAAATCACCTTTTAGCATGTATATGGTTTTATATGTATAATGACTGGTTGATGGTATTATCTGTATCTGAGTATCAGAGACAACTCAGTGAAGGCTGCAAAAATGCAAGAATGTTCATATCAGTGATTCTCTCTCTTTCTTAACATCAGCGATGATTTAATTTAATGTTCCAATTTTGAAATGTTTTATTTTTATTGTATTTTTATTTTTAACCTATGGCCCTTTCTTTGATAGGATTCAACTTGGTTGGAGCACTTTTTGCGATTATCCATGATATGTATGAGTAGGCTATTAATTAATGCTCCACAGAAAATACATTTTCAACCAGACTAAAACAGGGGCCATACAATCCATTTAATTTAATCTCCTTCTGTTTTCATCTGGAAGGATTCCATGCTGTTGAACTTTGAGGCTCTATATGTGCTTAACTATTATGGGTTGTACCTGTGAGGAAACTATTTCATATTAATTCCAATCAGAAGATCACCCTACTGAAACATCCATTTAATCTCCTGTTTTCATCTGGAAGGATTCCTTCAAGCTTTTCATGGCTTGGTCTTGGGTTATATCTCTCCAAAAGTGGGGAATGTCAGCTGGCTTAGCATCATATTCTGTGGCAAACTTCTCGTTAAACCTGTTGAAGACATACTTCCAGTAGTCTGAGGCCTGGATGCTGGGGTCAGGCTGGATGCGCCAGTCAGGGTAAATGCTTTGATAGTCCTTGTATGGATGATATTTCCCCTCTGTTTTGCTTGATCTGAATGTTGCTTCACTAGCAACACTGCTGGAGCAGATATCACACACTAATTTAGTGGAGTCCTTATATCTGTATCTCCCGATACCCTGAGGACAGTGAATGGAAGCAAAGTGCTCTACGTGGTTCTTGCCGCCTGCTTCACATGGGGTCTTGCAGAAGGGACACTGCCTCCCACAGCCAAATACCCTGTTAAACAGCTCCTTCTGTGGCTGAAAGGGCAGTGAGGTCAGCCTGGTTAACACATCCCCACCTTTCTGAAACTCTGCAGTAAAGGACTGCTCCATTTCATCCACAAGCACCTTCAGACACCGGGAAAAGTCTTCTGGCTTGGCAGTGTTTAAGGCCAGGACCACTTCAAGGGGGTCTTTGGGAATTACGAGCTCCTGTAGGTCACTACAGATATCCTGAATGAACAGCTGAATATTTCGGTCCTCTTCACCCCTTTCTGCCACTCTTTCATTGGCCTTCGTCTCTGCATTCTTAATGGCTTCCTTTAATCTTTTTACCATCCCCTTCAGGTGCTCAATCTCAATGTTCCTGAGACCATCTCCCTCTGAGAACTGCTTAACCACCTGCTTGAATATCCAGTCCTGCACAAAGGCCTCATAATTACTTATGTAATTCACAAAGTTCTCAAAGTTATCATCTGAAAGCAGCTGCTTGAGGATTGAGAACTGGAAGAAGGATCGAGTGGTGAAATCAATGCCTTTTTGCCCTGTCAGCACTTCATCCACAAGGTCAGGGCCCAGAGATTGGGTGATGTATTCCTTAACCGCGGGTGCAAGACAGTTGATGGTGAACTCCACTGCTTTCTTCTGACACTGGTCTCTTTTGTTGAACAGGTCCTTGAAGTCAGTGCAGTACTGTTGCTTGAACTGCTCCAGACATTGACGGGGATCATTTGCTTGGATAAAATCCAAATGCATTTGATGAAACTCTCGTGCTGCATGTCCACAGATGTGGATCTTCAACTTGGCCTGAAACTCAGCACTTATTTGCAGATCCCTGTGCCTGTCCAGGTTTTCATCTACCATGCGAAGCAGGTCTGTGATGTATGTGTTATGGTAATCAGACCTTGTTCTCACTTTCTCTTCCACAAACTGCCTGCTGCGCTCAATGATGTGATCAACCATCGTTTGTGTCATTATCTTCTGCTCATTTCCAAAAATTGTGTGCCATATCTTTTTAAACACTCCTATACTATTCACTTTGAATGGCTCCATTCCACATTCAGATAATTTGACCACTTGAAAAAAATTTTCTTTCACTGAGCTACCTTCTCTCTCTAAGTTTGACCTCAGCTGATGATGGATATCTTGGACAATATCTCGTTTTTCCAGGCCACAGAACTGCAGTTCTTTCACAGTCTCTTTCCACATCTTCTCAAATTCGGCCTTCAGCTGTTCATCTGACAGATCTTTACTTTTCCTGCACTTCTCAATCAGGTCCAGCACTTTCCGCTCCATCACAGCTGTATGATTTGTCTTGATGCTCTCTAACCTGAACATACCCTTTCTAATCTCCACTGCTGCCTCAAGCTTGTTATTCACAGAGTTCTCTGTCTCTCTCCTGATGGTTTTGGCTGAGTTGATGAAGTCCATTTTGTACTTCTCTAATAAGTGAACGTGTCCATCAGACCGCTTGTAGAATTCAGCGAGGTTGTCTAAAATGAGCGTTTCCCCTTTAGTTAGTTCAAGGGAGGCCTCATATTTCAGGCTGCGCAGTAAGTCGTCCACCTTTGAGGATGGCTGAATCTGTCCTGCTATTGTGCCAAAGTTTGACACCTTTGTCTCAGCTTCCATTAACCAGGAGTGCATGCTCTTCCTGAAGGCCCACTCCCATGTGATGAACTCAGTGCAAAGCTGAGCATAAGCATCAGCCACAAGGCTGTTTCGGAAACTAAAGATGAAGTTCTCATATTTCACTGCCTCCCACAAACTCCTGGTCCATTCAAGGAACTCACTGAATGTGTGTGGTGAGCTCTTTCCAGATTTGTGTTGCTGAAACCTCTCAGTCACACTCCTCTTGAACTGATTCACAGAATCACTGTAGCCAACATTCACCGGTGCCATGGGAGGGATGCCATGCCAGAGCCCAGGGATGTACCAGTTGTTTCTCTCTGGATCGTACTCCATGACATCAGTAAATATTTTGCTGTTTCCCCTCTTTTCCATCTTAGCTGCTGCCTGGGTCATCTCATTCAGCTGCTCCAGTAGATTCTTCCTGTCCCTCATGTTCTTGTCATGGGCAGAGATGTCTGGGACATTCTGGTGCACAAACTGACAGCAGGGTTTTCTCCCAACTTCTTTCATGCGCAGGAAGGCGTGCACCACAATCTGCAGGATGTCCTTCATCTCCATGCAGTTCTCCATGGCGATGTTGATGATTGTGATGTCACTCAGCCCCACCACCAGCGTAGCCAGTTCATTATCATGCTCATAACTGTCATCCAACTGGGCGAACTCTGGTGACTTCAAACCTTCAGTGTCAATAACCATGATGTAATCACAGCCAAGCTGCTCTTTAAATTCCTCTTTCACTCTGATGAGGAGCATGAAGGCTCCTCTCGTGCACCTGCCACTACTGACGGCAAACTGGACCCCGAACATGGTGTTCAGGAGGGTGGACTTCCCAGTGCTCTGCACCCCCAGTACAGTGATCACCCGGATCTTACATTTGTCCTGTGTTAGTTGATGGAGTTCCTTCAGAACCTGAGTCACCCACTGCAGAGGAATGTTGGATGCATCTCCATCTACCAGCTCCAGAGGAAAGCCTTCCTGCAACAGCTCAGCACACAGACGTGGCAGGCGCTGAATCTGAGGGGTGGGGCCTTTGGGATGTGAGCAGGCCGACTCGTACAGCTGACCCATTTCCCGCAGGAAGTGCTCCATCCCCAAGGAGCAGCTGGAGATCTTCCTGTCCAACTGTGCAATGCGCTCCTTGTTTTCCAAGGAATTCTGACACAGTTTCTTGTACTCTGCCTGAAGGGGTGGAAGGCTTTTGCGTGACAGATTGTCCAGGTTGATCCTCATCCACTTGTGGAAATACTTGCGCTCCTCTGTGGACTCTGACATTGCTTTGATGAAACAGGACATAGACTCCGAGATGTTGTGAGCCCTCTGCTGTGCTCTGAGCTCTTGCTTCTGTTCTGCAAGCTCATTCCTGTAAACTTCTATGTTTTTCTCCCCAGAATTTTTCATCCTGCACTCTTCCCTCTCCAGTTTGGCCAGCTGTTTCCATGCAGTCCCTTGCAAGGGCAGCTCTTTCTCCTTGAAGCTTGGTATATCAGATATCCCTCCAGTGATTTCATCGGCCTTCTTCTTGCCCCTCTGACAGTCGATATATTCTTCATCAACCTGGATCCCAAACTCATGGGCAACATCAGACAACCCTTCAATACTCATTTTGACCATGTTACCCTTCAAAATTCCACTGATAGCCGAATGCAGGTTTTTGATTAATTGTGCATCGTTCATCTGTGGACCCTTTATGATGATGTTACTGGGTTTTAGTTTCAACTGAGAAACACATCTTGTGAAATCATTCTCATTGAAGCTCTTGCTCTGTGAATTGCTGATCAACATCAATTGACCTTGAAGGTGCTGTGAGACCAGAAATTTGCATTCTGACCCAAAATCATCACAGAACAAAAATATGGCAGCAGAATCGTAGCAGAGGAAAGCGTACTGAGTTTCAAAGTCCCTGAGGTCCCCACGGAGGTTAGCTATAGCCAGTGGCTCAGAGAAGATGTCAATGTTTCTCTTCCCACTGGGCAGATACCAGCTGATCTCCACCAGCCCGTTGGAAATCCTCCTTGGTCTGTCACCACACTCCATGTTTCTGTGAACAAAGGTTTCGTGGTACTGCTGAGGGTTGCTGAGAACTTGGTTCAGAATGTGAGACTTCGACAAGCTGCTGCTTCCCAGCCTCACAAAAGAGATCATGGGGAGCTCACAGAGAACAATGCTTTGCTCCACAAACCCACTCGGGTCTGCCAAAGAGTGTGGCTTGAACTTTTTCACAATATCCCTCATGGCCCAGAGCATTAAAGTACACTGCTGTGCATCACACTTAGGAAGCAGCAGAGGCACAGAGTACTGGCACATGGACATTTTCAAAGCCATCTCCTGCTGGAGAAAGCCATCCGAGCAGAGAAACACAGCAGTTATGAGGTCCAGGGGGTTGATTATGTTGCTGTGGTCCTGTGGATTGTTCAGGGTATTCAGTAAGCTGCCAAGGGTCTGGTAAGTCATGTCCTGTTTTGAGGCGCACCTCACGCTCCTAGCAGTCACATTCACCATCATCAATCTCCTCAGGAAACACCACGGCAGAGATTTCAGAGATTGGATGCTTTCATCACTTGAAGTCTCTCCATCAATCTCCAGCACCTTGCTCAGAGTCAGCTTGTTCTTCAGGTGGTGTTCCAGTCCCAAGTCACTCACCAGTTCATCCAGACTAGTTTCTGTCATTGTGGAAATAAATTGAATTGCATTACTATATTTCTGTACAGTGACACACAATCCGTTTAAAATGACTAATAATAGATGTGAATGTAATGCTTACAAAAAGGACCTGAACAATTCAGCGTATTTTTATGAGGTTTAAAATGACAAGTATAACTATTAAATATGCATCCTCAAATGAATACATGTTGTCACTGACTTGTTTGTATGCATGTTGAGCTGGTCTTGCTGCCGATGCCGTTCGGAAGGACTGCAGTGAGGTTGAAAGTATATTCCACCCCAGGTCTCAGATCAGTAAGGACAGCTGTGGTGGTGTTGGGTGCACATTTATGTGACCTGGGCTCTTCTCCCTCACAGCCGTAGGTGATGTGGATCTCATGAGAAACTCCCTCCATGCTGACCGGTCTTTCCCAGCACAGAGTAACTGACCTGCTCCGCACATCAGTGGCTTCCACCCTCCCAGGGGCACATGGCTCTATTTGAGAGAACGGAGAGGAAATTTCGAATTCACTTATACTGCAAGCATCCAATTTTGCAAAAAGTCCAGGACATTTATTAAAGGATTAATTATTTTTGTCTGTTACTTTACAATACAAAAAATCCAAAGACAACACATGGCTATACTTGTACAGGTAAATGCTGGACAAAGCTACCACTATCTATGGTAAAATTGGTAATAAATGTTCTAATAATAGAAATCATCGGACAAAGGGTTAGCTCATAACTTGAGCCATCAGTTTGTTTCCTCTTGTTTTCTCACATGGTACGTCAGTCATTCACTAGCTAGACGTCACAATGGCCTCTGTCTCAAGCCACTTCTCAAACAATGTTCCCATTTGCACCACCTCAATAATCTAAGTTTATAAACTGCCAGTCATTAAGCACAGATGATGATTGATGAAGATTGTTGCAAGCAACACTCACATTTAATTCAGTTCCATCGCTTGCTACTGTCACTCTCTGCAGAATACTGAGCACTAATTCCCATCAGCGAGCAGGACATGCAAGTCAGCTTGGACATGTTCTCTACAGTATGCAACATCTTCTGTCTCACAATTAGTGCCAAAAAGTCAGAAGTAATTTATCGGCCTGTCCCAGGTAAGGTTTACCAGAAACCTTGCATGGCAGTGAAGGGATTAACTCCCACCGCTGTAGACAGCTTCACCTATCTAGGCAGTACTTTATCCAGGTGTAGGTGAAGAAAACAACTGCAGGATTTCTAAGGCCAGCAGTGCATTTGGGAGGTTGTTAGTCAAATTCTGGGAATGAACAGACATCAGCCTCAACACAAAGCTACAAAGTAGTGTATATACATTTTGGTCACCCACTTGTGTGTACGCATGTTGAGCTGGTCTTGCTGCAGATGCCGTTTGGAAGGACTGCAGTGAGGTTGAAAGTATATTCCATCCCAGGTCTCAGATCAGTAAGGACAGCTGTGGTGGTGTTGGGTGCACATATCTGTGATCTGGGCTCTTCTCCCTCACAGCCGTAGGTGATGTGGATCTCATGAGAAACTCCCTCCATGCTGACCGGTCTTTCCCAGCACAGAGTCACTGATCTGCTCTGCACATCAGTGGCTTCCACCCCCCCAGGGGCAGATGGCTCTATTTGAGAGAACAGAGAGGGAGGTTTCAGTCAGAGCTGTAATTTCTCTTAGCTGGCAAAATCTTATTAAATTTTATAAGAAAAAGTGCAGGATATGTATGCAAAAGTTTATTAATTTACTTGAAACTCTACAATATAAAAAATCAGAAGACAACATATATTCACATGCACACCTAAAAAGTACTACAGATCCTGGCAGATTCAATCCTAGATATCTTTGTACTTCAGAATTTGGAGACTTTATAGTCCACAAGAGGAAGTTTGTTTTGTGCAAGTCAGTGTCTAAAACATCAGATATTAATTCTATATCACAATGACTGATGTGAGGGCCACAGGCTAACGGTCATTAAGCTCGTTCAGGCTTGACTTTTCTGGAATGAGCCGTATTTGAGACCTATTCCACAATGAAGGCACAGAAAGTTCATGAAGGGAGCAGTTGCATTTGAGCAAATAGTAAGAGACTAAGAGGTGAAGGATCATGTTAAAATATTGACTTACATAAAGCATTATATAAGCAAATGGATAAAATGTAATGGCTTGATAAATATAGTTCATTAAGTGCTGAATGTTTACATTCAATAGCTAATGTATGTAATAGTATGTAGTTTTACCCCATAAAATGTATCTGTTGGAATGCAAGTAAAAGGCTATGGACAGCAGCTGCAGTAATTAAGTACATTAAGGGGTTGAAGAACCTCTATTTCTGTTTAACTGGCCCCCATGGTCAGTCTTAGAATGGACTCCCTAACCTACACTTGGCTATAACTGGAAGTTTTCCATATGACGACTGAATGAATCTCATAGGCTGGACCAACAGATCTTTGACTCTGAGAACTATATAAACTCATGTATTAGACTTAATATCTTTGAAGACTGTACTTGTACCTCTTCCCAACCCGCCGTATTACTAAATTATATAAAGGAGCTCCTGACTTCGTCGTTTTTTATCTTTATCTTCAAAACAATAGGACGGAGTGTGGCGCAGTGGGTAAGGAACTGGGCTTGTAACCGAAAGGTCGCTGGTTCGATTCCCGGGTAAGGACACTGCCGTTGTACCCTTGAGCAAGGTACTTAACCTGCATTGCTTCAGTATATATATCCAGCTGTATAAATGGATACAATGTAAAAAATGCTATGTAAAAAGTTGTGTAAGTCGCTCTGGATAAGAGCGTCTGCTAAATGCCTGTAATGTAATGTAATGTAATTTATTGTTAAGAAATTCCTATAGAGGTCACAGAATATACTCTGTCATGAAATTTATTGTGAGCTTAAAAAGTAATAGTCTCTGACCCTCACCAGTTAGATCACCACAGAATATAATGGTTTTTTTCTGTGGCAATCTGGGGAATTAAATAGAATAGAAAGTATAAGGTGTTGTACAGCCAATCAGATATTGGGAATGATTACAGTGGTATCCGAAAGTCTGGTCACTACTCACTTGTGTGTATGCATGCTGAGCTGGTCTTGCTGCAGATGCCGTTTGGAAGGACTGCAGTGAGGTTGAAAGTATATTCCATCCCAGGTCTCAGATCAGTAAGGACAGCTCTGGTGGTCTTGGGTGCACATATCTGTGATCTAGGCTCTTCTCCCTCACAGCTGTAGGTGATGTGGATCTCATGAGAAACTTCCTCCATGCTGACCGGTCTATCCCAGCACAGAGCCACTGTCCTGCTCTGCACATCAGTGGCTTCCACCCTCTCAGGGGCACATGGCTCTATTTGAGAGAACAGAGAGGGAGGTTTCAGTCAGAGTTGTAATTTCTCTTAGCCGGCAAATTCTTATTATATTTCTTAAGAAAAAGTGCAGGATATTTATGCAATAGTCTATTCATTTACTTGTAACTCTACAATATAAAAAATCAGAAGACAACATATATTCACATGCACACCTAAAAAGTACTACAGATCCTGGCAGATTCAATCCTAGATATCTTTGTACTTCAGAATTTGGAGACTTTATAGTCCACAAGAGGAAGTTTGCTTTGTGCAAGTCAGTGTCTAAAACATCAGATATTAATTCTATATCACAATGACTGATGTGAGGGCCACAGGCTAACGGTCATTAAGCTCGTTCAGGCTTGACTTTTCTGGAATGAGCCGTATTTGAGACCTATTCCACAATGAAGGCACAGAAAGTTCATGAAGGGAGCAGTTGCATTTGAGCAAATAGTAAGAGACTAAGAGGTGAAGGATCATGTTAAAATTTTCACTTACATAAAGCATTATATAAGCAAAAGGATAAAATGTAATGGCTTGATAAATATAGTTCATTAAGTGCTGAATGTTTATATTCAATAGCCAATGTATGTAATAGTATGTAGTATAACCCCATAAAATGTATCTGTTGGAATGCAAGTAAAAGGTTATGGACAGCAGCTGCAGTAATTAAGTACATTAAGGGGTTAAAGAACCTCTATTTCTGTTTAACTGTCCCCCATGGTCAGTCTTAGAATGGACTCCCTAACCTACACTTGGCTTTAACTGGAAGTTTTCCATATGATGACTGGGTGAATCTCATAGGCTGGACCAACAGCTCTTTGACTCTGAGAACTATATAAACTCATGTATTAGACTTAATATCGTTTAAGACTGTATTTGTACCTCTTCCCGACCCGCCGTATTATTTAATTATATAAAGGAGCTCCTGACTTTGTCGTTTTTTATCTTCATCTTCAACACAATCATTTTATGTTAAGAAATTCCAACAGAGGTCACAGAATATACTCTGTCATGAAATTTATTGTGAGCTTAAAAAGTAATAGTCCCTGACCCACACCAGTTAGATCACCTCAGAATATAATGGTTTTTATTCTGTGGCAACCTGGGGAAATAAATAGGATGGAAAGTATAAGGTGTTGTACAGCCAATCAGATACAGGAAATGATTACAGTGGTATCCGAAAGTTTGGGCAATACTCACTTGTGTGTACGCATGTTGAGCTGGTCTTGCTGCAGATGCCGTTTGGAAGGACTGCAGTGAGGTTGAAAGTATATTCCATCCCAGGTCTCAGATCAGTAAGGACAGCTGTGGTGGTGTTGGGTGCACATATCTGTGATCTGGGCTCTTCTCCCTCACAGCCGTAGGTGATGTGGATCTCATGAGAAACTCCCTCCATGCTGACCGGTCTTTCCCAGCACAGAGTCACTGACCTGCTCTGCACATCAGTGGCTTCCACCCTCCCAGGGGCACATGGCTCTATTTGAGAAAATGGAGAGGACATTTTGAATTCACTTATACTGCAAGCCTCCAGTGTTGCTAAAAGTCTAGGACATTTATTAAAGGTTTCATTATTTTTGTCTGTTACATTACAATACAAAAAATCAAAGACAACACATACCTATACTTGTACAGTAAATCCAGGACAAAGCTACCACTATCTATGGCAGTATTGGTAATAAATGTAATGTAATGTAAATGTTCTAATCACAGAAATCATCAAACAAAGGATTAGCTCATAACTTGAGCCATCAGTTTGTTTCCCCTTGTTTTCTCACATGGTACTTCAGTCATTCACTAGCTAGACGTCACAATGGCCTCTTTCTCAAGCCACTTCTCAAACGATTTTCCCCTTTGCACCACCTCAATAATCTAAGTTTATAAACTGCCAGTCATTAAGCGCAGATGATGATTGATGAAGATTTTTTACAAGCAACACTCACATTTAATTCAGTTCCATTGCTTGCTACTGTCACTCTCTGCAGAATACTGAGCACTAATTCCCATCAGCGAGCAGGACATGCAAGTCAGCTTGGACATGTTCTCTACAGTATGCAACATCTTCTGTCTCACAATTAGTGCCAAAAAGTCAGAAGTAATTTATCGGCCTGTCCCAGGTAAGGTTTACCAGAAACCTTGCATGGCAGTGAAGGGATTAACTCCCACCGCTGTAGACAGCTTCACCTATCTAGGCAGTACTTTATCCAGGTGTAGGTGAAGAAAACAACTGCAGGATTTCTAAGGCCAGCAGTGCATTTGGGAGGTTGTTAGTCAAATTCTGGGAATGAACAGACATCAGCCTCAACACAAAGCTACAAAGTAGTGTATATTCATTTTGGTCACCCACTTGTGTGTACGCATGTTGAGCTGGCCTTGCTGCAGATGCCGTTTGGAAGGACTGCAGTGAGGTTGAAAGTATATTCCATCCCAGGTCTCAGATCAGTAAGGACAGCTGTGGTGGTGTTGGGTGCACATATCTGTAATCTGGGCTCTTCTTCCTCACAGCTGTAGTTGATGTGGGTCTCGTGAGAAACTCCCTCCATGCTGACCGGTCTTTCCCAGCACAGAGTCACTGATCTGCTCTGCACATCAGTGGCTTCCACCCCCCCAGGGGCAGATGGCTCTATTTGAGAGAACAGAGAGGGAGGTTTCAGTCAGAGCTGTAATTTCTCTTAGCTGGCAAAATCTTATTAAATTTTATAAGAAAAAGTGCAGGATATGTATGCAAAAGTTTATTAATTTACTTGAAACTCTACAATATAAAAAATCAGAAGACAACATATATTCACATGCACACCTAAAAAGCACTACAGATCCTGGCAGATTCAATCCTGGATATCCTTGTACTTCAGAATTTGGAGACTTTATAGTCCACAAGAAGAAGTTTGCTTTGTGCAAGTCAGTGTCTAAAACATCAGATATTAATTCTATATCACAATGACTGATGTGAGGGCCACAGTCTAACGGTCATTAAGCTCGTTCAGGCTTGACTTTTCTGGAATGAGCCGTATTTGAGACCTATTCCACAATGAAGGCACAGAAAGTTCATGAAGGGAGCAGTTGCATTTGAGCAAATAGTAAGAGACTAAGAGGTGAAGGATCATGTTAAAATATTGACTTACATAAAGCATTATATAAGCAAATGGATAAAATGTAATGGCTTGATAAATATAGTTCATTAAGTGCTGAATGTTTACATTCAATAGCTAATGTATGTAATAGTATGTAGTTTTACCCCATAAAATGTATCTGTTGGAATGCAAGTAAAAGGCTATGGACAGCAGCTGCAGTAATTAAGTACATTAAGGGGTTAAAGAACCTCTATTTCTGTTTAACTGGCCCCCATGGTCAGTCTTAGAATGGACTCCCTAACCTACACTTGGCTATAACTGGAAGTTTTCCATATGACGACTGTATGAATCTCATAGGCTGGACCAACAGATCTTTGACTCTGAGAACTATATAAACTCATGTATTAGACTTAATATCTTTTAAGACTGTACTTGTACCTCTTCCCAACCCGCCGTATTATTTAATTATATAAAGGAGCTCCTGACTTTGTCGTTTTTTATCTTTATCTTCAAAACAATCATTTATTGTTAAGAAATTCCTATAGAGGTCACAGAATATACTCTGTCATGAAATTTATTGTGAGCTTAAAAAGTAATAGTCTCTGACCCTCACCAGTTAGATCACCACAGAATATAATGTTTTTTTTCTGTGGCAATCTGGGGAATTAAATAGAATGGAAAGTATAAGGTGTTGTACAGCCAATCAGATATTGGGAATGATTACAGTGGTATCCGAAAGTCTGGTCACTACTCACTTGTGTGTATGCATGCTGAGCTGGTCTTGCTGCAGATGCCGTTTGGAAGGACTGCAGTGAGGTTGAAAGTATATTCCATCCCAGGTCTCAGATCAGTAAGGACAGCTCTGGTGGTCTTGGGTGCACATATCTGTGATCTGGGCTCTTCTCCCTCACAGCTGTAGGTGATGTGGATCTCATGAGAAACTTCCTCCATGCTGACCGGTCTATCCCAGCACAGAGCCACTGTCCTGCTCTGCACATCAGTGGCTTCCACCCTCTCAGGGGCACATGGCTCTATTTGAGAGAACAGAGAGGGAGGTTTCAGTCAGAGTTGTAATTTCTCTTAGCCGGCAAATTCTTATTATATTTCTTAAGAAAAAGTGCAGGATATTTATGCAATAGTCTATTCATTTACTTGTAACTCTACAATATAAAAAATCAGAAGACAACATATATTCACATGCACACCTAAAAAGTACTACAGATCCTGGCAGATTCAATCCTAGATATCTTTGTACTTCAGAATTTGGAGACTTTATAGTCCACAAGAGGAAGTTTGCTTTGTGCAAGTCAGTGTCTAAAACATCAGATATTAATTCTATATCACAATGACTGATGTGAGGGCCACAGGCTAACGGTCATTAAGCTCGTTCAGGCTTGACTTTTCTGGAATGAGCCGTATTTGAGACCTATTCCACAATGAAGGCACAGAAAGTTCATGAAGGGAGCAGTTGCATTTGAGCAAATAGTAAGAGACTAAGAGGTGAAGGATCATGTTAAAATTTTCACTTACATAAAGCATTATATAAGCAAAAGGATAAAATGTAATGGCTTGATAAATATAGTTCATTAAGTGCTGAATGTTTATATTCAATAGCCAATGTATGTAATAGTATGTAGTATAACCCCATAAAATGTATCTGTTGGAATGCAAGTAAAAGGTTATGGACAGCAGCTGCAGTAATTAAGTACATTAAGGGGTTAAAGAACCTCTATTTCTGTTTAACTGTCCCCCATGGTCAGTCTTAGAATGGACTCCCTAACCTACACTTGGCTTTAACTGGAAGTTTTCCATATGATGACTGGGTGAATCTCATAGGCTGGACCAACAGCTCTTTGACTCTGAGAACTATATAAACTCATGTATTAGACTTAATATCTTTTAAGACTGTACTTGTACCTCTTCCCAACCCGCCGTATTATTTAATTATATAAAGGAGCTCCTGACTTTGTCGTTTTTTATCTTTATCTTCAAAACAATCATTTATTGTTAAGAAATTCCTATAGAGGTCACAGAATATACTCTGTCATGAAATTTATTGTGAGCTTAAAAAGTAATAGTCTCTGACCCTCACCAGTTAGATCACCACAGAATATAATGGTTTTTTTCTGTGGCAATCTGGGGAATTAAATAGAATGGAAAGTATAAGGTGTTGTACAGCCAATCAGATATTGGGAATGATTACAGTGGTATCCGAAAGTCTGGTCACTACTCACTTGTGTGTATGCATGTTGAGCTGGTCTTGCTGCAGATGCCGTTTGGAAGGACTGCAGTGAGGTTGAAAGTATATTCCATCCCAGGTCTCAGATCAGTAAGGACAGCTCTGGTGGTCTTGGGTGCACATATCTGTGATCTGGGCTCTTCTCCCTCACAGCTGTAGGTGATGTGGATCTCATGAGAAACTTCCTCCATGCTGACCGGTCTATCCCAGCACAGAGCCACTGTCCTGCTCTGCACATCAGTGGCTTCCACCCTCTCAGGGGCACATGGCTCTATTTGAGAGAACAGAGAGGGAGGTTTCAGTCAGAGTTGTAATTTCTCTTAGCCGGCAAATTCTTATTATATTTCTTAAGAAAAAGTGCAGGATATTTATGCAATAGTCTATTCATTTACTTGTAACTCTACAATATAAAAAATCAGAAGACAACATATATTCACATGCACACCTAAAAAGTACTACAGATCCTGGCAGATTCAATCCTGGATATCCTTGTACTTCAGAATTTGGAGACTTTATAGTCCACAAGAGGAAGTTTGCTTTGTGCAAGTCAGTGTCTAAAACATCAGATATTAATTCTATATCACAATGACTGATGTGAGGGCCACAGGCTAACGGTCATTAAGCTCGTTCAGGCTTGACTTTTCTGGAATGAGCCGTATTTGAGACCTATTCCACAATGAAGGCACAGAAAGTTCATGAAGGGAGCAGTTGCATTTGAGCAAATAGTAAGAGACTAAGAGGTGAAGGATCATGTTAAAATTTTCACTTACATAAAGCATTATATAAGCAAAAGGATAAAATGTAATGGCTTGATAAATATAGTTCATTAAGTGCTGAATGTTTATATTCAATAGCCAATGTATGTAATAGTATGTAGTATAA
Source organism: Anguilla rostrata (assembly GCF_018555375.3). Taxonomy (NCBI): domain Eukaryota; kingdom Metazoa; phylum Chordata; class Actinopteri; order Anguilliformes; family Anguillidae; genus Anguilla; species Anguilla rostrata. Next base: position 1,922,412 of record NC_057939.1, read on the forward strand.
CCCCATAAAATGTATCTGTTGGAATGCAAGTAAAAGGTTATGGACAGCAGCTGCAGTAATTAAGTACATTAAGGGGTTAAAGAACCTCTATTTCTGTTTAACTGTCCCCCATGGTCAGTCTTAGAATGGACTCCCTAACCTACACTTGGCTTTAACTGGAAGTTTTCCATATGATGACTGGGTGAATCTCATAGGCAGGACCAACAGCTCTTTGACTCTGAGAACTATATAAACTCATGTATTAGACTTAATATCATTTAAGACTGTATTTGTACCTCTTCCCGACCCGCCGTAATATTTAATTATATAAAGGAGCTCCTGACTTTGTCGTTTTTTATCTTCATCTTCAACACAATCATTTTATGTTAAGAAATTCCAACAGAGGTCACAGAATATACTCTGTCATGAAATTTATTGTGAGCTTAAAAAGTAATAGTCCCTGAGCCACACCAGTTAGATCACCTCAGAATATAATGGTTTTTATTCTGTGGCAACCTGGGGAAATAAATAGGATGGAAAGTATAAGGTGTTGTACAGCCAATCAGATACAGGAAATGATTACAGTGGTATCCGAAAGTTTGGGCACTACTCACTTGTGTGTACGCATGTTGAGCTGGTCTTGCTGCAGATGCCGTTTGGAAGGACTGCAGTGAGGTTGAAAGTATATTCCATCCCAGGTCTCAGATCAGTAAGGACAGCTGTGGTGGTGTTGGGTGCACATATCTGTGATCTGGGCTCTTCTCCCTCACAGCCGTAGGTGATGTGGATCTCATGAGAAACTCCCTCCATGCTGACCGGTCTTTCCCAGCACAGAGTCACTGACCTGCTCTGCACATCAGTGGCTTCCACCCTCCCAGGGGCACATGGCTCTATTTGAGAAAATGGAGAGGACATTTTGAATTCACTTATACTGCAAGCCTCCAGTGTTGCTAAAAGTCTAGGACATTTATTAAAGGTTTCATTATTTTTGTCTGTTACATTACAATACAAAAAATCAAAAGACAACACATACCTATACTTGTACAGTAAAATCCAGGACAAAGCTACCACTATCTATGGCAGTATTGGTAATAAATGTAATGTAATGTAAATGTTCTAATCACAAAAATCATCAAACAAAGGATTAGCTCATAACTTGAGCCATCAGTTTGTTTCCCCTTGTTTTCTCACATGGTACTTCAGTCATTCACTAGCTAGACGTCACAATGGCCTCGTTCTCAAGCCACTTCTCAAACGATTTTCCCCTTTGCACCACCCCAATAATCTAAGTTTATAAACTGCCAGTCATTAAGCGCAGATGATGATTGATGAAGATTTTTTACAAGCAACACTCACATTTAATTCAGTTCCATTGCTTGCTACTGTCACTCTCTGCAGAATACTGAGCACTAATTCCCATCAGCGAGCAGGACATGCAAGTCAGCTTGGACATGTTCTCTACAGTATGCTACATCTTCAGTGTCACAATTAGTAACAAAAATTCAGAAGTAATTTATCGGCCTGTACCAGGTAAAGTTTATCAGAAACCTTGCATCACAGTGAAGGGATTAACTCCCAACGCTGTAGACAGCTTCACTTATCTAGGCAGTACTTTATCCAGATGGAGGTGAAGGAAGCAACTGCAGAATTGCTAAGGTCAACAGTGCATTTGGATGGCTGCGAGTCAAATTCTGGGAACGAAGAGACATCAGCCTCAACACAAAGCTACAAAGTAGTGTATAGACATTTTGGTTACCCACTTGTTTCTGTGCATGTTGAGCTGATCTTGCTGCAGATGCCGTTTGGAAGGACTGCAGTGAGGTTGAAAGTATATTCCATCCCAGGTCTCAGATCAGTAAGGACAGCTGTGGTGGCGGTGGGTGCACATATCTCTGATCTGGACTCTTCTCCCTCACAACGGTAGGTGATGTGGATCTCATGAGAAACTCCCTCCATGCTGACCGGTCTTTCCCAGCACAGAGTCACTGACCTGCTCTGCACATCAGTGGCTGTCACCCTCCCTGGGGCAGATGGCTCTATTTGAGAGAACGGAGAGGAAATTTCGAATTCACTTATACTGCAAGCATCCAATTTTGCAAAAAGTCCAGGACATTTATTAAAGGATTAATTATTTTTGTCTGTTACTTTACAATACAAAAAATCCAAAGACAACACATGGCTATACTTGTACAGGTAAATGCTGGACAAAGCTACCACTATCTATGGTAAAACTGGTAATAAATGTTCTAATAATAGAAATCATCGGACAAAGGGTTAGCTCATAACTTGAGCCATCAGTTTGTTTCCCCTTGTTTTCTCACATGGTACGTCAGTCATTCACTAGCTAGACGTCACAATGGCCTCTGTCTCAAGCCACTTCTCAAACAATGTTCCCATTTGCACCACCTCAATAATCTAAGTTTATAAACTGCCAGTCATTAAGCACAGATGATGATTGATGAAGATTGTTGCAAGCAACACTCACATTTAATTCAGTTCCATCGCTTGCTACTGTCACTCTCTGCAGAATACTGAGCACTAATTCCCATCAGCGAGCAGGACATGCAAGTCAGCTTGGACATGTTCTCTACAGTATGCAACATCTTCTGTCTCACAATTAGTGCCAAAAAGTCAGAAGTAATTTATCGGCCTGTCCCAGGTAAGGTTTACCAGAAACCTTGCATGGCAGTGAAGGGATTAACTCCCACCGCTGTAGACAGCTTCACCTATCTAGGCAGTACTTTATCCAGGTGTAGGTGAAGAAAACAACTGCAGGATTTCTAAGGCCAGCAGTGCATTTGGGAGGTTGTTAGTCAAATTCTGGGAATGAACAGACATCAGCCTCAACACAAAGCTACAAAGTAGTGTATATACATTTTGGTCACCCACTTGTGTGTACGCATGTTGAGCTGGTCTTGCTGCAGATGCCGTTTGGAAGGACTGCAGTGAGGTTGAAAGTATATTCCATCCCAGGTCTCAGATCAGTAAGGACAGCTGTGGTGGTGTTGGGTGCACATATCTGTAATCTGGGCTCTTCTTCCTCACAGCTGTAGTTGATGTGGATCTCGTGAGAAACTCCCTCCATGCTGACCGGTCTTTCCCAGCACAGAGTCACTGATCTGCTCTGCACATCAGTGGCTTCCACCCCCCCAGGGGCACATGGCTCTATTTGAGAGAACAGAGAGGGAGGTTTCAGTCAGAGCTGTAATTTCTCTTAGCTGGCAAAATCTTATTAAATTTTATAAGAAAAAGTGCAGGATATGTATGCAAAAGTTTATTAATTTACTTGAAACTCTACAATATAAAAAATCAGAAGACAACATATATTCACATGCACACCTAAAAAGCACTACAGATCCTGGCAGATTCAATCCTGGATATCCTTGTACTTCAGAATTTGGAGACTTTATAGTCCACAAGAGGAAGTTTGCTTTGTGCAAGTCAGTGTCTAAAACATCAGATATTAATTCTATATCACAATGACTGATGTGAGGGCCACAGGCTAACGGTCATTAAGCTCGTTCAGGCTTGACTTTTCTGGAATGAGCCGTATTTGAGACCTATTCCACAATGAAGGCACAGAAAGTTCATGAAGGGAGCAGTTGCACTTGAGCAAATAGTAAGAGACTAAGAGGTGAAGGATCATGTTAAAATATTGACTTACATAAAGCATTATATAAGCAAATGGATAAAATGTAATGGCTTGATAAATATAGTTCATTAAGTGCTGAATGTTTACATTCAATAGCTAATGTATGTAATAGTATGTAGTTTTACCCCATAAAATGTATCTGCAGACCTGCCAACCGTAGGAAAATATTTTGAGTACCACAAGTCAGTGTAACGCTTAGTTCACATGCTTTCGCACCACTTCGCTTTGCACGCACACACGCACACACAAGCCTTTCTTCATAATTCTAGTTTTGACTGTTGAAGCGATCAGGCAAAATTGTATAATTTGACCTGATTCTAAAATATCACTTGCACTGCACTGGGCTATATTATGATACACTTGCAAGTCAAAAGTTTGAGTATGCCAGCTTAAAACAATTTTTTCATGATTAATATTTCATTATATGATATGTGTGCTTATACAAACTGATAACCATCAGTTAAGAGAATTGCATTCAATTATTTAATAAAAATGGAAATAATTTATTTTGTATATTGCAACATGTTTTCATTTTCAAGTATTTACAGAAACTTTTGTAATGTAAAAAAAAAAAAAACGTTGCCATGTAAAACACTGTCAATTATGAATAAAACCAAGTTTCTGTTCATGATTTTAATTTTAATTAAATAATTGAATCAGCATATATAGGCACACACCATATAGGCCAAATGGAGAAAAAAAAACCTCAATTCAAAAAATTATCTATGAATGTAGGCCTTTGTAACTAGAGGTTTAGCTAAATTATTACCTGAAGCTCCTTGGTGGCTAATGTCAAAATCATAATTGCACAATGTGCAAGGCACGGGCGGAGGCACGGCCATTGCTCCTGATATTTTGCAAGGAACTTCTGGGGGGCGTGGACTCGCTTCTTTTTAGTAGGTCTGCTGCTCTCTCTCTCCTGGTTAGTATCCTCGTCATCTGACGTCATGATTATTTTCTAACTGCAAGGCTGGTCGCGTGACTGGCTGCAATAATGGGAATTATTTGCTACGTTAGCAGTCTATAGTCAAACACCTTTGCAATGGTGACTTTGCTACAACAGAGCGTGCGCGATTCAAAGTTTGAACAGGGAGTCTCCGTAGCGTTTGAGTTACTGCAGCTAAATTACTCCCATTAGTTATTCGCACGTCTCCTAACGAGGCTAAATCGTATGCGAGCTACTACGACGGCTAACTATATACACAAATTTATCTCATTAGGATATACCCCCTTGAAATGCATCATCTCGTAAAGTTACCGAACATGTTTTAACGTTTTATATGTTGACATTACGGTCACATTTTTGTGCTTGATTATTACTCCCCGCTTCCCATTTTACCTCAGCAATGCAGCAGCGTGACGCCTCGGTGGATAATAAAGTACCGCTGCGTATCAGTGGATGTTGAGTGGGTCGGGGAGGGGTTACAGAACCACAAGCACAAGGTCATAGCATCTCGTTCAATCCGAGGGATGTAGTTTAAATACCGAATAAATGTACGCTATTGTTTTGTATTAATTGATTGTTTACCGTAATTAAATTACAATATATATATTTTTTTTTGCGTAGTTTCAGCTGGCATTTCGTACCTGCGTATTTTGACCAAGAATTGCGTGGTTGGTACACAAAATGCGTGCAGGTTGGCAGGTCTGTATCTTTTGGAATGCAAGTACAAGGTTATGGACAGCAGCTGCAGTAATTAAGTACCTTAAGGGAGTAAAAAACCTCTATTTCTGTTTAACTGGCCCCCATGGTCAGTCTTAGAATGGACTCCCTAACCTACACTTGGCTTTAACTGGAAGTTTCCATATGATGACTGAGTGAATCTCATAGGCTGGACCAACAGCTCTTTGACTCTGAGAACTATATAAACTCATGTATTAGACTTAATATCTTTTAAGACTGTACTTGTACCTCTTCCCGACCCGCCGTATTATTTAATTATATAAAGGAGCTCCCGACTTTGTCGTTTTTTATCTTCATCTTCAACACAATCATTTTATGTTAAGAAATTCCTACAGAGGTCACAGAATATACTCTGTCATGAAATTTATTGTGAGCTTAAAAAGTAATAGTCCCTGACCCACACCAGTTAGATCACCTCAGAATATAATGGTTTTTATTCTGTGGCAACCTGGGGAAATAAATAGGATGGAAAGTATAAGGTGTTGTACAGCCAATCAGATATAGGAAATGATTACAGTGGTATCCGAAAGTTTGGGCACTACTCACTTGTGTGTATGCATGCTGAGCTGGTCTTGCTGCAGATGCCGTTTGGAAGGACTGCAGTGAGGTTGAAAGTATATTCCATCCCAGGTCTCAGATCAGTAAGGACAGCTGTGATGGTGTTGGGTGCACATATCTGTGATCTGGGCTCTTCTCCCTCACAGCCGTAGGTGATGTGGATCTCATGAGAAACTCCCTCCATGCTGACCGGTCTTTCCCAGCACAGAGTCACTGACCTGCTCTGCACATCAGTGGCTTCCACCCTCCCAGGGGCACATGGCTCTATTTGAGAAAATGGAGAGGACATTTTGAATTCACTTATACTGCAAGCCTCCAGTGTTGCTAAAAGTCTAGGACATTTATTAAAGGTTTCATTATTTTTGTCTGTTACATTACAATACAAAAAATCAAAAGACAACACATACCTATACTTGTACAGTAAAATCCAGGACAAAGCTACCACTATCTATGGCAGTATTGGTAATAAATGTAATGTAATGTAAATGTTCTAATCACAGAAATCATCAAACAAAGGATTAGCTCATAACTTGAGCCATCAGTTTGTTTCCCCTTGTTTTCTCACATGGTACTTCAGTCATTCACTAGCTAGACGTCACAATGGCCTCTTTCTCAAGCCACTTCTCAAACGATTTTCCCCTTTGCACCACCTCAATAATCTAAGTTTATAAACTGCCAGTCATTAAGCGCAGATGATGATTGATGAAGATTTTTTACAAGCAACACTCACATTTAATTCAGTTCCATTGCTTGCTACTGTCACTCTCTGCAGAATACTGAGCACTAATTCCCATCAGCGAGCAGGACATGCAAGTCAGCTTGGACATGTTCTCTACAGTATGCAACATCTTCTGTCTCACAATTAGTGCCAAAAAGTCAGAAGTAATTTATCGGCCTGTCCCAGGTAAGGTTTACCAGAAACCTTGCATGGCAGTGAAGGGATTAACTCCCACCGCTGTAGACAGCTTCACCTATCTAGGCAGTACTTTATCCAGGTGTAGGTGAAGAAAACAACTGCAGGATTTCTAAGGCCAGCAGTGCATTTGGGAGGTTGTTAGTCAAATTCTGGGAATGAACAGACATCAGCCTCAACACAAAGCTACAAAGTAGTGTATATACATTTTGGTCACCCACTTGTGTGTACGCATGTTGAGCTGGTCTTGCTGCAGATGCCGTTTGGAAGGACTGCAGTGAGGTTGAAAGTATATTCCATCCCAGGTCTCAGATCAGTAAGGACAGCTGTGGTGGTGTTGGGTGCACATATCTGTAATCTGGGCTCTTCTTCCTCACAGCTGTAGTTGATGTGGATCTCGTGAGAAACTCCCTCCATGCTGACCGGTCTTTCCCAGCACAGAGTCACTGATCTGCTCTGCACATCAGTGGCTTCCACCCCCCCAGGGGCAGATGGCTCTATTTGAGAGAACAGAGAGGGAGGTTTCAGTCAGAGCTGTAATTTCTCTTAGCTGGCAAAATCTTATTAAATTTTATAAGAAAAAGTGCAGGATATGTATGCAAAAGTTTATTAATTTACTTGAAACTCTACAATATAAAAAATCAGAAGACAACATATATTCACATGCACACCTAAAAAGCACTACAGATCCTGGCAGATTCAATCCTGGATATCCTTGTACTTCAGAATTTGGAGACTTTATAGTCCACAAGAGGAAGTTTGCTTTGTGCAAGTCAGTGTCTAAAACATCAGATATTAATTCTATATCACAATGACTGATGTGAGGGCCACAGGCTAACGGTCATTAAGCTCGTTCAGGCTTGACTTTTCTGGAATGAGCCGTATTTGAGACCTATTCCACAATGAAGGCACAGAAAGTTCATGAAGGGAGCAGTTGCACTTGAGCAAATAGTAAGAGACTAAGAGGTGAAGGATCATGTTAAAATATTGACTTACATAAAGCATTATATAAGCAAATGGATAAAATGTAATGGCTTGATAAATATAGTTCATTAAGTGCTGAATGTTTACATTCAATAGCTAATGTATGTAATAGTATGTAGTTTTACCCCATAAAATGTATCTGCAGACCTGCCAACCGTAGGAAAATATTTTGAGTACCACAAGTCAGTGTAACGCTTAGTTCACATGCTTTCGCACCACTTCGCTTTGCACGCACACACGCACACACAAGCCTTTCTTCATAATTCTAGTTTTGACTGTTGAAGCGATCAGGCAAAATTGTATAATTTGACCTGATTCTAAAATATCACTTGCACTGCACTGGGCTATATTATGATACACTTGCAAGTCAAAAGTTTGAGTATGCCAGCTTAAAACAATTTTTTCATGATTAATATTTCATTATATGATATGTGTGCTTATACAAACTGATAACCATCAGTTAAGAGAATTGCATTCAATTATTTAATAAAAATGGAAATAATTTATTTTGTATATTGCAACATGTTTTCATTTTCAAGTATTTACAGAAACTTTTGTAATGTAAAAAAAAAAAAAAACGTTGCCATGTAAAACACTGTCAATTATGAATAAAACCAAGTTTCTGTTCATGATTTTAATTTTAATTAAATAATTGAATCAGCATATATAGGCACACACCATATAGGCCAAATGAAAAAAAAAAACCTCAATTCAAAAAATTATCTATGAATGTAGGCCTTTGTAACTAGAGGTTTAGCTAAATTATTACCTGAAGCTCCTTGGTGGCTAATGTCAAAATCATAATTGCACAATGTGCAAGGCACGGGCGGAGGCACGGCCATTGCTCCTGATATTTTGCAAGGAACTTCTGGGGGGCGTGGACTCGCTTCTTTTTAGTAGGTCTGCTGCTCTCTCTCTCCTGGTTAGTATCCTCGTCATCTGACGTCATGATTATTTTCTAACTGCAAGGCTGGTCGCGTGACTGGCTGCAATAATGGGAATTATTTGCTACGTTAGCAGTCTATAGTCAAACACCTTTGCAATGGTGACTTTGCTACAACAGAGCGTGCGCGATTCAAAGTTTGAACAGGGAGTCTCCGTAGCGTTTGAGTTACTGCAGCTAAATTACTCCCATTAGTTATTCGCACGTCTCCTAACGAGGCTAAATCGTATGCGAGCTACTACGACGGCTAACTATATACACAAATTTATCTCATTAGGATATACCCCCTTGAAATGCATCATCTCGTAAAGTTACCGAACATGTTTTAACGTTTTATATGTTGACATTACGGTCACATTTTTGTGCTTGATTATTACTCCCCGCTTCCCATTTTACCTCAGCAATGCAGCAGCGTGACGCCTCGGTGGATAATAAAGTACCGCTGCGTATCAGTGGATGTTGAGTGGGTCGGGGAGGGGTTACAGAACCACAAGCACAAGGTCATAGCATCTCGTTCAATCCGAGGGATGTAGTTTAAATACCGAATAAATGTACGCTATTGTTTTGTATTAATTGATTGTTTACCGTAATTAAATTACAATATATATATATATTTTTTTGCGTAGTTTCAGCTGGCATTTCGTACCTGCGTATTTTGACCAAGAATTGCGTGGTTGATACACAAAATGCGTGCAGGTTTGCAGGTCTGTATCTTTTGGAATGCAAGTACAAGGTTATGGACAGCAGCTGCAGTAATTAAGTACCTTAAGGGAGTAAAAAACCTCTATTTCTGTTTAACTGGCCCCCATGGTCAGTCTTAGAATGGACTCCCTAACCTACACTTGGCTTTAACTGGAAGTTTCCATATGATGACTGAGTGAATCTCATAGGCTGGACCAACAGCTCTTTGACTCTGAGAACTATATAAACTCATGTATTAGACTTAATATCTTTTAAGACTGTACTTGTACCTCTTCCCGACCCGCCGTATTATTTAATTATATAAAGGAGCTCCCGACTTTGTCGTTTTTTATCTTCATCTTCAACACAATCATTTTATGTTAAGAAATTCCTACAGAGGTCACAGAATATACTCTGTCATGAAATTTATTGTGAGCTTAAAAAGTAATAGTCCCTGACCCACACCAGTTAGATCACCTCAGAATATAATGGTTTTTATTCTGTGGCAACCTGGGGAAATAAATAGGATGGAAAGTATAAGGTGTTGTACAGCCAATCAGATATAGGAAATGATTACAGTGGTATCCGAAAGTTTGGGCACTACTCACTTGTGTGTATGCATGCTGAGCTGGTCTTGCTGCAGATGCCGTTTGGAAGGACTGCAGTGAGGTTGAAAGTATATTCCATCCCAGGTCTCAGATCAGTAAGGACAGCTGTGGTGGTGTTGGGTGCACATATCTGTGATCTGGGCTCTTCTCCCTCACAGCCATAGGTGATGTGCGTCTCATGAGAAACTGCCTCCATGCTGACCGGTCTTTCCCAGCACAGAGTCAAAGACCTGCTCTGCACATCAGTGGCTTCCACCCCCCCAGGGGCACATGGCTCTATTTGAGAGAACAGAGAGGGAGGTTTCAGTCAGAGCTGTAATTTCTCTTAGTCGGCAAATTCTTATTATATTTTTCAAGAAAAAGTACAGGATATTTATGCAATAGTTTATTAATTTACTTGTAACTCTACCATATAAAAAATCAGAAGACAACACATATATTCACATGCACACCTAAAAAGTACTACAGATCCTGGCAGATTCAATCCTAGTTATCTTTGTACTTCAGAATTTGGAGACTTTATAGTCCACAAGAGGAAGTTTGCTTTGTGCAAGTCAGTGTTTAAAACATCAGATATTAATTCTATATCACAATGACTGATGTGAGGGCCACAGGCTAACGGTCATTAATCTCGTTCAGGCTTGACTTTTCTGGAATGAGCCGTATTTGAGACCTATTCCACAATGAAGGCACAGAAAGTTCATGAAGGGAGCAGTTGCATTTTCGCAAATGGTAAGAGACTAAGAGGTGAAGGATCATGTTAAAATATTGACTTACATAAAGCATTATATAAGCAAATGGATAAAATGTAATGGCTTGCTAAATATAGTTCATTAAGTGCTGAATGTTTACATTCAATAGCCAATGTATGTAATAGTATGTAGTTTTACCCAATAAAATGTATCTGTTGGAATGCAAGTAAAAGGCTATGGACAGCAGCTGCAGTAATTAAGTACATTAAGGGGTTAAAGAACCTCTATTTCTGTTTAACTGGCCCCCATGGTCAGTCTTAGAATGGACTCCCTAACCTACACTTGGCTATAACTGGAAGTTTTCCATATGACGACTGAATGAATCTCATAGGCTGGACCAACAGCTCTTTGACTCCGAGAACTATATAAACTCATGAATTAGACTTAATATCTTTGAAGACTGTATTTGTACCTCTTCCCGACACTTCGTATTATTAAATTATATAAAGGAGCTCCCGACTTTGTCATTTTTTATCTTCATCTGCAACACAATCATTTTTTGTTAAGAAATTCCTACAGAGGTCACAGAATATACTCAGTCATAAAATTTATTGTGAGCTTAAAAAGTAATAGTCACTGACCCTCACCAGTTAGATCACATCAGAATATGTTTTTTTTTTCTGTGGCAATGTGGGGAATTAAATAGGATGGAAAGTGTAAGGTGTTGCACAGCCAATCAGATATAGGGGATGATTACAGCGGTATCCGAAAGTCTGGTCACTACTCACTTGTGTGTATGCATGTTGAGCTGGTCTTGCTGCAGATGCCGTTTGGAAGGACTGCAGTGAGGCTGAAAGTATATTTCATCCCAGGTCTCAGATCAGTAAGGACAGCTGTGGTGGTGTTGGGGGCACATATCTGTGATCTGGGCTCTTCTCCCTCACAGCTGTAGGTGATGTGGATCTCATGAGAAACTCCTTCCATGCTGACCGGTCTTTCCCAGCACAGAGTAACTGACCTGCTCTGCACATCAGTAGCTTCCACCCTCTCAGGGGCACATGGCTCTATTTGAGAGAACAGAGAGGGAGGCTTCAGTCAGAGCTGTAATTTCTCTTAGCCGGAAAATTCTTTTTATATTTTTCAAGAAAAAGTACAAGATATGTATGCAACGTTTTATTCATTTACTTGCAACTCAAATATAAAAAATAACACAAATCCACTTCCAGAGCTAAAACATTACAAGTCCCAGCAGACTGAATCCTCGATTTCCCTGGACTTCTGACTTCAGAGACTGTATTGTCCACAAGTGGAAATTTGATTTGTATAAGTCAGTATTTCAAAGATCGCACATTACTTCCATGCACACTCCCAAAAAAGCAGACAGTATGCAGTCTTGTTAAAATGTTAAATGAATAAATGAACAAACGTTTAGTCGTGTTTGTCACTCAGTCCATCAGCCTGGCCACGGAGGTGGGGGGTGGGGGTCCTTACAGCTTAAATTTGTCAAGTAACCAGACAGCTGTTGAAATAAAGCTGTTGGATGCAGCCACTGAGGTTGGAGGCCGCCTATATTTTCCTGGCTTTCTTATTTGCACTTTCTTTTCATAGAGCCCTGCTTGGCTGGGTTTACCACTCCCCAATGGTAGGTCACATAATGCTTTTTAAGTTCATATCCCTGCATTTACCTGAAAGGCATCTCCCACAGTGAATACAGCCTATGTGCAGGTTGTACGTCATACCTGCCAGATTACGAACATCTATAGCACCAAACTCTCTCTCCTTGCCTGCTTTGGGTCTCCCCCCTTCCCAGCTGTGGTGTGCGCACCAGTTTCTTAAAGAATAAGCTGCCCAGTTCCTAAAACTCTAATTGCGAACTGTCCCTCGAGATCAAGAATCTTGCTCTTGAGGTGCTTAACCAGTCATCAACAGTGGCAGACAAGCTCCCCCAGGAAATCTCTTTCCAGAAGTGCGATCATCCTGCAACTCACACAGCTTTGGCCACATTTCTACCTAACTATCACCCTCTCTCTCCCTATGTCTAGAAAGATTTACTGCAGAGAAGGAAACACCAAGACCACAACTTAACATGTGGATGGCTCCAGACAATTAGCAGCAAAATCAGAGGAAAATAATGTTAAGCATTGAATAAATAACACAAAGGAACTGCCCGGTGCGGATCACTCGGGTTATAACCAACTAACTTAACTTTTACTAAATAGCAATGACTGAAGGAACCCTTGGACTAGGAAATATTTTATTCATATCTCAGAATAAAATAAGAAATTTACCTGGAATCAGAGTATAACCAACTTATCTTACTGATAATATGGGTTCTTAAAAACTCAAATCCACTTGAAAGCCCAATATAATCCTGCAACTTTTCCGAACGCCACCAAACTCACTTCCCCTCGCTTTTCCCACCACAAAGAGGAAGTGCACGAGTGTCAGACACAAGAAAGAACAGAGAACAGACAGGAAAGTTTCTCTTGGGGGGGGGGGCGTATGATTTTCTCATGGGTTATGACGTCGGGAGGTCAAATGTCCTCTCACACTTAATGAGGTTCAGATTGTGGCAACAGGTCGGATGATAGCATAGACCACACAAGCTCCTGACCAGATCAAATGACGTTACAGTTGGCAAAGCACAGCAGGCAAAATGTCATACAGAGCCACTGTTACGGTACGGGGGTTAGGACCCAGAGTGGGAAAAAACACGAAACTCAAAAATGTTGCTACAAATGAAGACTTTACTAACAAAACAGAACAAACAAAGAGCCACGAGGGGCATATAAAATAAAAAAATACAAAAAACTTCAGGCCAATACAGAACTTCTCAAGTCCAGAAAACAAACAGCAGAGACAAAGGCAGGAACACACAGGCGGAAACAGTCAGAAATACAAACAGGTCAATAACACGGGCAGGCAGAAACACACATGAAACGCACAAGACCAACGCAGGCAGATACATACAGTCAGAAATGAAGACAAGTAACCAGCACCCGAGTCAAGGGGACAAAGAACTTAAATAGACAAGACACAGGTGAACTCAATACATAATCAAACGAGAAAAGGAGGGGATAACAAGACACAGGTGGGAACAATGATGGAATAATTAAAACCAATAATACAATTAACACAGGGAGGGAGAATGAACTGAAACACAAAACTGAAGTACCGCCATCTGGCAACCCAATAAGGAAAAACAGAGACAGAAACACAGAACCATGACAGCCACCCCCGGATTAGTCAATGAGAACTGAACCATTCTGAGAGGCTCACATGACCTCTCACACCTTATGAATTTAAGCCGATTGTGCACAATTTTTTTTTTTTTTTTTGATACGTCTAAAAACAATTGGGAACCATAAGCCAGTCAAATCAGTTCGGAATGGTGTCTCATTTTTAAAATTCAGAACTGTTGGTTTTTCAGGACTCGGAGGTGGCATCACTCAGCACCCCATCTTCCATCGGCGTGGAGACGGTGGCAGTGCATTCAGTTCTCGGCTGCAGGTCCAACAGCACAACCTTGTGGGCAGAGATAGAACTGTGCCGGCGCTCTGTTCTAAAGCTGCTGACCGACGGTTGGAAAAGATGAAGCCTGTCCGCTGTCAACTTCCCAGATACAGTAAGCTCTATGTGAACAAATATTAGCATTAGTAACAGTCTCATTATTCACTTTACTGTGTTGTTCAGGCATATACATATACATACACACACACACACACACACATATATATATATATATATTTGATTCCAGTACTTTTCACATCCTGTGACAGCGCCATTCTCCCAAATAAAAGAACCCATAAAATTACACTGTAGACTCTTGAGTCTTGCAGGCCATAAATAACTAAATATAAAAATGGCCCTAATAGCTCTGAAAATGAATGCCATCCCAGTGCCAATCCAAATTAAAACCACGGAGAACAAAATCTATCAAAAAACCTGCAAATCCGCAAACTGTGAAATTTAGTCGATTGCGAAAGGAAGAAGTCTGGAGCACACAGATTTAAAATAAGTCCTTAAATGGTGCAAAATAAAACTGACGCATTTCGATGCTGCCGCGTCTTCATCAGTCATATAAAAGTGCTATAGTACAAAATCACCAGTTCTTATAGACTCCCAGCAGGCATAGCCAATAATTGACACAGATCACATGCTTCCAACATAAGGCCCTTATTTGGATATTGACTACCAGAAAAATCACCACAATGCTTATACCAATAAAAATGAGACTTGAGAATTGAAAACAAATCACCAATCGCAAAAAATCGACAGTAATAATTCATGTTTCTGTTATGCTAAATATCAACAATTATAAAAAAAAGAAAACAGGATAGATTAAGCTCCTCATTGAGCTCCTCAGGGTTGAACTGTATTGAGGGTATAAATCCAAAATGATTCTCCATGGAGAATGGATTCACAGTGTCTCCTCCTCAGGAGGAGAAGCTGATTTTTTCAATGCTCCAAAAACATAAAGAAGCAGCAGAGCCGTGATTTGCTTGCACATAACAGCGTGCGATTCCATTCAGGTTTTTAGTTCTAATAGCAGTTTTGCGAACTTTTAGAGATTGTTTAGTTTGGCCAACATAAACCAAACATGGAGGATTTTATCCCAGACTGTGGGTCTGCCCATACACAGTCAAAAGCCAGTCGGTATTTTAATGAGGGAAGCAGACTAAGGGGCCACAGAAAATATACTCTAAGTTTATCATGGGCTCAAAAAGCACTGCTGCTACAGCATTAGACCATGGACATCACCAATTAGGTCAGCTAAGAACTCAGTTCTCTTTTACTGCAGCAACCCAGGGAATTAAAAAGGATGGAAAATGTCAGGTGTTCTGTAGCCAATCAGATATAGGGGATGATTAGGTGGTCAGACATAGGGAGTCTGTGTTTTTTGTGGGAATTTGGCCAGGACCAGGACCCCTTCTCCCACACTGTGCCCCCATCACTGAGCTGGGACACTGGATTTCTGTTTGGTCGTAAAGTAGTCAAACTTTAGAAAATGAATGCAGTTTAGCTAGCAAGCAGCATCAGTCCCAAGCTTAATACAATCTAGCTAATGTTCTTAATGCTGTTTAATGTTTCTCAGGTCTGTATTATGACCTGATATTGGTAGCAAGGTCCATACAAAAATGGTTTTGTCGAGAGCGGTGTGGAAGAGATTAACTGGCCTGCACAGAGCCCTGAGCTCAACCCCATCCAACACCTTTGTCATCAATTTGAAAGCCAACTGCGAGCCAGGCCTAATCACCCAATCAGTGCCTGACCTCACTGATGCTAATGCCTCTTCTCACTGAATGGAAGCAAATCCTGGCAGCAATGCTCCGACATCTTGTATAATGCCTTCCCAGAATAGTGGAGGTTGTTTTAGGAGGGTTGACCAACTCCATAATAACTCCATATTAATATCCCTAATTTTGGATGAGATGTTGAATGTCAGGAGTTCATATTTAGACCATGTAGTGTCTTTCTTTAATGGGTCAACTGCTGCAACCCAGAATTTGTTGGGAAACACTATACACGACTCCGCCGCCTCCATTCATTTTGAATGAGGGGTGGCAGCCAGACCCCACAAGGCATGTTGGGATTGCCGGCGGCGAGGCCGCGAGGGAGATGGCAAAAATTCAACTTTGACCCCCTTGCCGCGTCGCGGTAACCAGTCTGATTTGATTTAATGATCCGTCAAGTAAACTGTCCCTATTTTTTTCTAATTTTAGTTCCACATTCTATCGTTCCACAATGGAGGACCTAACTCGTAATTTCCGTATCGGGTTTCCATACTTAATAAAATCTCCTACAGAGACGTTGATAAGAGGAACGCAGCGTGGAAAAAGTCTCTGAAATTGTCGGTGGCTCTGCAATGTAGTTATCGCCGTTAGCTACTATCACTGTCCAGTCTGAATAAAAATCATTTTTGCAGTAACCTAGCGCTGAAACATGTTAATAAGCTGCCTAGCTAGGCTGTCTAATGTCTAGCTATAGTGAGTAACAACAAACAATAACAAAAAAAAAATATTTCTAATGTAGCCTATTAGTTTCTAGTTGTTCGTTTCTACCAGCCACCTAGCTAGCTAATCAGATACAACTGTGAGGGCATTATCTGGCTAATTAGCCAGACAATGTTTTTGTTGTTGGTTGTTACTCACTAGCTAGACATTAAACAGCCTAGCTAGGCAGCTGACTAACATCTTTCAGATCTAGATTACTGCAAAAATGATTTTTATTCAGACAGGACAATGAATATGAAACACGATATTAAACCCGGTCAACATTTAACGAACACAACTATCTGCAAAAATAGGCGACACGCCCACAAGCAGCCGATTGTGGGGACGCGGCACGGCGACAGGCGGCCGTCGCCGCGTGTAGTGTGACTTCACCATAAGCACAGTACAGATAGTTGACTGAAGTTCTCACTTGCAAATTTAAAAAGCGTGTGAGCTACTCAGCTGCTAGAAGACACTTTATCTCTAGAAGTGTTTTCTTAGATTTGAGCATTATCAAATAAACAGACTATCCCTCCATTGTAAGCACAGCATTTATTCATGTAATTCAAATCAATAACCTCAAGATTCTACTGTAGCTAGCTGCTGTGAATTTTTGACCTTGATGAGTGAAAAGCAATTTTAAAACTATGTAAATGATGCTGTACAGAAAATAAAGGCTGAATGACTAGCCAGGGTGTACCTCTTCCTCTTGTTGTGCTGAGCACTGGCACCAAATCAAAGCACGGCAACACCCCAGAAAGCCATTTTTAGTGTGGCACTGGCTCTTGAAGTGTCGGTTAGAACCTAATACAGTGGGACAAAACAAAGCAAAAGAAAATAACAGCAGTCACAATACAACGGCATGTTAGTGTGACAATACGGGTGCTGGGACCCAGGCGCAGAGTGGGGGAAAAAAAACACGAAACTCAAAAGGGAGAAAATTAACAAAGACTTTACTCACACAAAAAGGCAAACACAAACAGGGAACAGGCAAGGCCACAAAGGGCAAAACAACAAACTCAAAACATTCTTAAGAACAAAACACAGAACAGAACACAGGCAGGCAGGCAGGGTACAGGCAGGTGGAACACACAGGCAAACACATAAAAGAAACACCAGAAAATACATACGGGTCAGGAACAGGCACAAGTCGGAAGCAAACACAGGTAGGAAACAAACACAAGTCAGGAACCAAAACACAAACGGGTAAAAAACGCAGGCAGGTACAGTGGGTCTCAACAAACGCTAGTCGGGAACAAACACAAGGAACCAGCACCCGAGTCAAGGGAACAGAGAACTTAAATAGACAGGGGTAACAAGACACAGGTGAACTCAAAAAACAATCAAACCAGAAGGAGGGGATAAGACACAGGTGGGAACAATGATGGGATAACGAGACAATGAAACAATCATACAATTAACAGGGGGGGAGCAGGACACAAAACAGAAGTGCCGCCATCTGGCGGCCCAACAGGGGAAACACAGACAGGAAAACAGGACCATGACAGCTAGTCACCTGGGGCACTGGGAGTTTTGTCCCCTTCCCTTTACAAAAAGTGCTAAAAAAAAGTGCTTAGTGTAACAGTGGATCCACTGAATTCCAATGCCGCTCTCCAACCGTAATTATTATTTTTCTAACAGGCTGGGAAAAATGGTGGACAATGTAGCAGCACTTCTGTTAATGTCTTCTATAAAGTTCCTCGAAAAGTCAGTAGTTTATGTTTCCTCCCCCACTAATGTCAACATTCTAAGATATAAACATTCTAAGACAGTCTGGAAAGAAAAATGAAAAAGAGAAAAAAAGGCAACAAAGATGGCAGAAAGAAGGATTTCATGGGTTCTCAAGTGGACCACAACTACTGCGCTGCTATGGATTCTAATGTGAAGAGTGGCAAGCGAAGCCTTAATGAACTGGTTGACTTATATGAAAATATCCCACTGAACACTCTATCGAGCACTCCATCAAAAAGAGCATCAACATCTGAAAAGCATTCTCGCAAAATGAATCTGGACTTGCCTCCAATGATACTATCATGTCTGTGCTTTATGCCCTGGTGGAGAGGTTTAACACACTGGAGAAGAAGATGGAAGATCTCAGCATGCCTTGAGTAAATTTATGTCTAAAGTCATGCTCATTTATGCATGTCTTAAATTACTGAATTTGTCTGTAGGATATGAACCACAAAAAGGAAGTGACATTTTGTTATCCGTTGTAGGCAATCTAGCATTCGGGTAGGACGCTATGTGTGATAACCTACTGAACCAATCACAAATTTGGCTAAATATCTTGCATAATTGGGGAAGAAAATTGGATCACCAAGGATTGCTGAGCACTCTCACTTGCAAGTCCTTAGAAAGTGACTTGTTAAGCACTCTGGATTTCAGTGATATCATTACAGACTTCTAAATCGGTAGCGCTGACCTACTTGGCATGTTAATGTCACATGTTAGGCCTGCGCTTACAGTTGGAAATTCAGACATTAGGACAGCTATCCAAATAATGATCTATTAAGTTGGACTTCAAATCATTGCTGCTGCATTGACTAATTTAGCAAACTGGGCTATTATTAGCTAGTTAAACAATGACGTGAAAATATAGGAGGTCTGGATGCTGGCTTGCTAGGCTTACCTGTGACAGGTGTCCTTGCAGAGCGCAGGTTTTTGCAACATTCACCGTCATTCTGCCTGAACTTCCTGCAGCACCTGAAGAAATCCATTTGCCTCCCTCTGGGCAAAGATCACACAAATACAACAATAAGGACCAAGGCACCATATAATAAAAGTTAATGCATTTGGGGTTAAGGGAACCAAAGATTTATTAAGGAGAACGGGACAGTGTGCCCTCCTGTATTTTTGCTTTATTAGAGGCTTTAAATCCTTAATTGTATCTAGCTAGCAGGCTACCCACAACTTCTGACTGCTTTAAATCCTACAGGCAAGAAATGTGCACTCTCAGCCATTCTGTTATGGCACTAGTAGCTAGCTACTGTAGAAATGTGGTCGGAAACTCAGAAATTTGATTGAGGTTTAACAACTGGTTTATAAAGCCATAAATAACCTCTTTATAACCTCTTTAATACATAAATAACCTCTTTATGCTTCCTAGCTATTCCTACAGCCAACGTTACCCTGATGTCTCGCAAAATGCATCGTTGTGAAAAGTGATTTAGATGGGGACAGCTAGCTAATACAATTCACTTGATTTATCCACTTGATTTGTCTTGAATGCCTGCGTGGTGCATGAGAGAAAGCAAAAGATTTAATCCATATTAAGTTTTTATTTTTTAAATGGAAACAATGTGATTTTTATTTTTTGCTATGTATATAAACAATGTGTAGTACTAAAACAAGAGCTTATGACCTAATGCAATCTTGCCTCGTTTCCATTGTTTACAGGAAAAAGTACAATAATGGCAAAGACATTTCAATATGATTTGCTGTACTGAAATGTTACTATCCTGAACTGTGGTTCTAACATAATCTAAGTAGTACAAGGTGTAAATAATTCAAGAAGATGTCATTGCACTGTGATAAATGTACCCTGTCACTTAAAAATTTCCCGGTCAATTGTGCTTTATGTTTGTGTGTTTTTTTACTATCATGAAATACACGATAAGAATTTGACATTCGCTGAAAGATGAACATTCGTATCCTTTGAAATGCGAATGCATTGGAGCCTATAATTAAAAAGGGACCGCGACGCGACTTCAATTAGAGTGGTATTCTGCAAACTCATGGTATGGCAGTATATGTAAGCAAGGCTTTTTACCTGGGCACTTCAAAAGAACTACCCAAAGTAAGATACTGGAGCACTTGTAAGGTCTGCACGTTCATTGCAGGGGGGTGACTGACGTTTCGACAAGTGTCTTCCTCAGAGTCAACAACAGAACAAAATAAAAGGGGGAGGTATATATCCTCCCACATAGTGATGTAATTGACAGCCATTAGAAAAAAAACAAAAAAGCAATGGCACTCATCATCACAGTTATCAAATAATATATGTAGAGGCATATAGCAACAGATAACAACAGTGTTTCCCCTATGGTAGAATAGGCAAGGTAGACTAATTAGTAGTGGGGCGACATAGCTCAGGAGGTAAGACCGATTGTCTGGCAGTTGGAGGGTTGCCAGTTCAAACCCCGCCCTGGGCGTGTTGAAGTGTCCTTGAGCAAGACACCTAACCCCTAACTGCTCTGGCGAATGAGAGGCATCAACTGTAAAGCGCTTTGGATAAAAGTGCTATATAAATGCAGTCCATTTACCAGTCCATTTAATTATTCATAAAAATTGAAAAAAAGTTGGGCCTATAATTACATGATGAAATTGCTTCTTTGGTGGCCTATACCCCCCATCTATAAAGTGCACTGGGGAAACATTGTCTAGTATGATTAATCCATGCTCATATCTACAAATATATACATGTTCTGGATATTGATTTCCACAGTGCCTAAACAAAATGAAGAGACTAGGGATCATTAGAGGAAGCAAGAGAGGCTCGGTTGGTCATTTGCTCCACCAGAGGATGCTGCGTTAAGGGTGTGGATCCAAAAGGCTTCCCTACACAGTAATTTATTAATGATGTCACCTCCCCTTGGGGGTGGCTTGACCTTTTCTATACCTATGAATTTGATGGAGGAAACCGAGCCGTGGTTTGCTTCAACATAGTGACGCGCCATAGCATAGTCAAGATTTTTGTTACGTATGGCGGTTTTGTGTTCTCCAATTCTTACTTTGAGTGTTCGCTTGATCTGACCCACGTAGACTAGGCCACAAGGGCATTTCTGCGTATAAATGACGTGTGTGGAGTTACAATTAATACATTTTTTTATCCCGTATTTGGTGATAGAGGATGATAAAAGAACTTAGCTTTGTAAGAGTTGGAACAATGCATGCAGTGACCACAGCAGTAGATACCAGCAGGTGGGCTCGGCAACCAAGTGTTAGGGGCTGCAGTGGGGGGCATAAAGCTGTGTACAACATAATCTTTAATGTTGCGTGCTCTTCTAAAAGATATCAGAGGGAGATTGGAAGTGATTTCTTTCAGTGGTGGCTCACTTAAGAACATGCCAGTGTTTGAGAATTATATTCTTCACCTGGCCAGCAGAGGGGTTATATTCAGTGGAGAAGCAAATACGTGGAGAGGCTTTCTTTTTTGCCTCTTTGGACAGTAGAGAAGAACGGTCCGTATGTTTGGCCAAGTTAAGTGTCCGGTCAATGTCCCTGGTAAACCTCCAGTTGAAGGATTGAATCCCGCCTTGCCCTCAGGCAGATAATTTCCTCTTTTACACTAACGTTTTCTTACGCTTATATTTGCTTTACCAAAACTCACTCACGGCCACCCATATGCATTTCATGACGGCAAATGTATTCCTTTTATTAAAAAAAGTTACACCAGTTCACCACTGTGCTATTCCTACTAACTATATTTCTTCATTGGGCTACCCTACAAAACCTTCTTATCAGCAAACGCCACGTTTGTACATTCATGTTACCTCGCCCTGTTCTCTATCTAGCCACATACGAACAATTACTACGTATGTACGGTCTGCAACTCCCCATTAAAACATTACATTTAAATTCACGACTCACTCATAATTGTAACTACTACTACTGAACATGAAAAAAGCATATCAGTGCATGTGACAGTACCCCCCCCCCAGGGCAGCTGGAGGTCTGGCCGACCGGGAGGCAGCCCGACCACGGCGCCTCCGTGACCGCCCACCCCGGGCACTGGGAAGCTCAAGGGCGAGGGACTCCCAGTCGCTGGGTGGCGAGTCCTCCGGGTCACTCCACCACCCCGGTGGCATGATAAACAAACACAAACAACCAAAAAAAAAAAAAAAAAAAAAACACCTCTGCTGGGTCCCACACTGGCTGGTTCCTTCTGTGACGGTCCGGGTAGGGGGGACCCAAACGCAGAGGGAAAAAAAACACAAACTCAAAAGGGAAAATTAACAAAGACTTTACTAACAAGGTGAACAAACAAGGAACAGACAAGGCCACAATGGGCTAAAACACAAACTCAAAAAATAATCTAATGAAACAGAAAACAGGAACTCAAAAACACAGACAGGGCAGAACACGGGAAGGCAGAGCACAAGGGAACAAGCAGGTACATACAGTTTGCAACATCGGAAACAAACACATAAAAGAAACACCAGAAAATACATACGGGTCAGGAACAAAACACAAACAGGTAACAAACGCAGGCAGGTACAAGAAAGTCGGGAGACAAACACAAGAAGGCAGGTACATGAAAGTCGGGAAACAAACACAAGAAGGCAGGTACATGAAAGTCGGGAAACAAACACAAGCAGGCAGGAACATGTATGTCAGGTAACAAACACATAGAACCAGCACCCGAGTCAAGGGAACAGAGAACTTAAATAGACAGGGGGGTGACAAGACACAGGTGAACTCAAAAAACAATCAAACCAGAAGGAGGGGATAACAAGACACAGGTGGGAACAATGATGGGGTAACGAGACAACCAATAATACAATTAACAGGGGGGGAACAGGACACAAAACAGAAGTGCCGCCATCTGGCGGCCCAACAGGGAAAACGCAGACAGGAACACCGGAACATGACAGTGCAATAGACTTCACACGTTACTTCACCCTCCATTTTAACAGCTAATACTTTACAGCAACTGTTATATATACCGTTCGATAAGGAACCTAAGCTCGCTCATGGTCACTCCATTTACTTCGCACTATAGTCTGTGATCATGTCAACCTTCACCTACATGCCCATTCTGCTAAAAACATATTGTTTCAACTATGCAATTTCATAATTTCATCCTAATTTCTCTCACACTGTTGTTATTTTATCATATGCAAAGCCTGCTGGGACACCTGCAGATAAGCCTATCAAAATGCCTTATAAACCTTACAAATACTAAAAGTGCATCTCCACGAAATAACAGACAACGGAGCAGGACAGAAGGGTACACAAGTTGCGACCTAGGGAGCTCTAATTCTACGTGCTTTCTGATTCTTTTGTCAATCAAGGCTCGTTGGATGGCCGTCAAATCCGTGAGTACATACACTAGCCACATTTCACCTGTGTTTCTGATGCGTTTACACTTATACGCCACCGCACCCTTTCTCACAGCAACTGTTTTACATATATAGCGAACCGAAACTGCTCAACTGAAAGAACTGAGGAAATATTGGGTAGCATTGCTTTGGAATACATCGTATTTAATATCGGTGAGGCAAGATAGCCTATATTGTTTGTAGTACCGTAACTTGGCGTCATTTTGATATCAAAACTTTTAATGGCAGGCCTGGATTTTGGCAGTCTGAATGAATGAGTTATAGACGATGTATGTCTTGTATGTGTGAGTAACTTGGGATTTTTGTACGTTGAAAACGTGCTTTTTATGAGATTAAATTATACACAATCTGCAGGAGCGCATTGTGATTTACAAAATATCGCAAAATTTGCATATAAATACCACGAGCTAACATGTCACAATCGTGGTTGATATACTCACTAGCCGACTAACCGGACGACTAACATTCCAGAGAGCAGCGACACATTTTAACGGCTTCAGCTGTCAAACAAGGTGAGACTTGACCAGGTCTCCTTTGACTGAAGATGTGTTTCTTCATCCTTAGCCTTCGATAATGAAAAGGACTCACCAGTGCTGATCCGTAATACAGGAGCCTTCGTAAATCTTCTCTCTGGAGTCGCACATGGACCCTGTGTGTGGGCTTTTTATGCTGAGGTCTGTACTTGTGGGAGTAGCCGTCTGTGCACCAGAAAGGGAGGGGGCACAACCAGGGCGGGGGATTCAAATAGATCATGTGATTTTTCAGAAAGTCTTGTTGCTAATTTCAGTTTCAGTGGTGATGGGGGGCACAACTTTGAATGTGATTCAGGGATGTTGTTTATGTTACAGAAGGTTCAGCTTGGGACACCTGTAAACGATTACATCACATTTATTTTGCAGATTCTGTTATCCAGAACAAGTTACACTGAAGGAAATCATTGAGTGCATTCACTGATTAACAGTTCCAGACCTGGCCCTTAAGACAAATGAAGTAAGATATGACTCAGCAAGGACGGCCTGGGCTGCAGCCTTCTCAGAGGCGATGCACAGGCTGAAGACCCAGCTCACCACGTCCCAAGTCCTGACCCATTTTGACCTATGCTGCCCCCCTGTGAGGTCACGGCCAGGTGAGGGCCTGTCACAGCATGACCCTGACTGCCACAAAGCAGCACTGTGCGTAGTGCCTGTGTGTGCACCTGTGGGAGGTGGCACTTATACTTGTACGGCCAAATGTCCTCACAATGATAGAAGGATGAGGAAAATTACGCAAGGTGGGGACCTTTTGCTGGCCCCCACAAGTTCAAGAGGCTGTTTTAGGGTTAGGACTTAGGGTTAGGCATGTATTGGTTGGGGTTAGGGTTAGGGTTAGAGGTTACGAAATGAATGTAAGTCAATGGGAAGTCCTCACAAATATAGCAATACAAACATGTATGTGTGTGTCTGTGTGTGCGTGTGTGCATGCGGGTGTGTGTGTGTGTGTGTGTGTGATTGGGGTGAAATATGGTGGGAGGGAGTAGGAAATACCTTATGTCTCACATCTGCAAAGAAAGAAATGGTCTAAATTTGACACTTCTGACCCCTTTTAGCCTCCACTTTCACTGCTGGGTCAAATGGACCCAAACAGTATCTCTGTGATATAAACATGCAGGGGGGGTTTGCAAATACATGAAATTAACCATTTTCATTTCAAATGTTGATTACAATAATTAAGGCCAGTAGAAGAAGTTTCATACTGAAAAATTACTTTTAGGTATTTTCCCTAGATTTTCAAACTTTAAAAAGGGTCAATTTGACCCGCAACATAACAGGAGGGTTAAATATTAAAATGTGCATATATTATTATATAATGCATATTTTTCAATCCGCTTTTCATATGAAACGTAACGGTCGTCAATCGAGTTTCAAACTACCATCGGGGAAGTTTTATTTTGCCTTCAAAGGACTGATATTCCCCATTCACTTTAATGGGGAGCTGAACAACGAAGATATCCGGAGTACAAGCTTACTTCTGGGGCTTCTCAGCTTAGGTTTGCGGAGGGCGTGCCATTCTGTCCAGATAAATATGCTTGTCTACAGCACATACAGAGAGAAACGCCACCGAAGGAATACGTAGTCACAGATGGAGTTTTATTTTAATTTTATTTTTTGCAACCATGGACCAGGTAAAGCTGTCTCTTTTCTGCTTATTGTGTAATTACACTCGGATTTAGGGATTCTGTTAAAGAAATCGGCAACTGTGCTGCGTTGGCAGCTTCAAGAATCGATGCAGCACATTAGTAACGTTGCCAATGGTAACACCCATCAAAGTTGAGAATTTATTTTCTGTTCAGGCTGTCGCAGTGGAAAGGCAAATTAACTTTAGCTAAGGTTACACTACGAATATGTCGTACATTTACCCAGTAGATATGAGTATTGAATAATATTTCAAGGGAATGCGACACGAGGATGAGGAGAGATAAACAGCACCACAAGGAGCCTAGTTTCCATTTGGCGAGCATATTTTATATGGAGCTGAAGTTGACTCCCGATTCGAATATTCCGGTCCACCTTAAATCGGTTGCGTTACATGATCTTATATGGTCTTCCTGAGGTGTTTGCAAAGGCTATAATTTGCTTTTAAAGGTGAAATACGCATTAAGAGGGAAATTGAACAATGGTGGTAATGTGAATTTTTTTAAAAATATTTTAATTATGTTACGGTCACTCCACATGTCTTTTTAAGGCTGTTATATGGAAGGATCAGATAGCTAAATGCGTGACACTTGGGTTTCTCCTCAAAATCTAATAGTCTCAACATCGCATCACGTGTGTACGAGAGAACAGGAACTAATGTGCATCTGAAATGGTGTGGATGAAATATCACTGCACTGTATACAAATAAAACTCAGAACTGTGATAAATACAGTAATAAAATCCTACTGGAAAATGGATGTATTGGATGGCAATTTCTCCTCAAAATTGAAAGGTCTCAATCTTTTGACAGTTGGGGTCCTGGGTTACATCCCACCCATGAAAGACTGCAATTGAACTCATGTTTACCTTTTAAGCAATAGTCTATTATTTTGTACAGTGCTGTGAAAAAGTATTTGCCCTTCCTGATTTTCATTCGTATTGAAACATACCATCAGGGTGCAGTTGAAGGCACAATGGTGCAGTGGTTAGCACTGCTGCCTTGCATGAGAGAAGTTCCGGGTTCGAGTCCTCTCTGCATGGAGTTTGCATGTTAAGCTTCCTTTGTAATACACCCCCCAGGTTAGCTCAGCAGCATAAGTTACCATGGTGATTTACAGAGCGTCTCAAAAGAGTGTGACTTTCGTGATACCAGAAGATGTGGAGTAAGCCACAAGCTAGCTGGCTATCCCACTTAGCCTGCTTTGTGATACAGGCCCCTGGGGGTTTAGATTCCAGCTAAGTTTAAAACTCCACATGGCAATTCAGCCTTTATTTTCTGCATGCTTTATTTACACTTTTATGTAATTAATGGTAAATACCCAATAATTCTTGAGGAATATAGGATAATTTATAAACGTCTCATAAACTTAGTACTGTCTTACTCCATCATAACCAAAATATGAGTGTTTCCCTCAACTGTTTATGCTTTTTTATGTTTACATTTGAGATCAACACTAGCTTCAAATGGTGGTTTTCATATCTTGAGTATGATGTAACTGAAATTTAAGAAGCAAATAACAGCACATTGGGGTGTACTACAAAATGAGATTATGGGGTTAGTGAGCTAACTTAAGCTTTAAGCCTGGATTTTCCATATCACAAAGCTGACTCACTTAAAATCTGGGTATATCACCATGGTAACTTATTCTGTACAACTGACCTGGTCTGGGGTAGGTTATGTTCAGACTGTCAGATTGAAACATAAAAGCACCACCCATTGGCATATCAGCTACTTAGAAAAAGGCATCTCCATTCCAGTGTTCTCACAGGGTGGACATTAAAAGACTGAATTAATCCACTTGCCTCCTCCAAGGATACACTATACACTAAAGATATAGATTATATATCTAGGGAATACAGTAGGCCTAGGCCTACATGTGCAAGTTTCTTGAACCCTACATGTCCATTTCTGCTTCCATTAACTATGGGACAATGGAAGTGTAACATTATTCTTCAGTTTACATCCTGTATGCTATCAAGTTTAAGGTTTAAGGAGCTCCTGAATGAGCAGTTTTCACATTAGAAATACTGTAGCACAGTTAGTGAGAGTGTAGACTTTTTCATTATGTGTGGTGAGGTAAATAAGGTAGGCTATTAACGAACACATTTTCACTATTAGCAAATTTTTGCCAACCCTCATCCCTGGCTTTGTTGGTGGCAGTGGTGTTACTTTTTGCCATTATGATTGTTTTATGTTCTTCGTACCGCCCATTATATCCTGCCTTATCTATGCAGGCTTGCGTGGATGGATGGGAGGGCTTCTCAAACAGAGCCATTCTGTCAAACATAACTGCCTTTTAAGATTGATAATACAGTTTCTAACTATGATGACTGACTGAACCCTAGATGGCCTGTGATGTGCATGTTAGGGCATTTACCAGAGAGGCTACCAGTTTCGTTACCAATGATCTCAATGAAAGAGCCGTTGTCTTGTTTGCAGTTGTACAGCCATAACAGGCAGTACAGAGAGTCCCTTGGGTTACAGAGGTTATTTTTCCATTGAATGTTTAAATCCAGAAGGCTTGCTGAATGCTATCCACACATCCTGAACAGCCTGTGTTTCCCACAATTCAGTTCTGTTTGCTATTGACATTAAAGCCTAGATAGACTGAGACTGAGGTTGCGCAAAATAGATGACGCAAATACGTAATATGACGTGATGACATTTGAATGTGAATGAGAATTTCAAAGCCCTTGCAGACATTCTCCTCGAGTATGATCAATCAAAAAACCAAGCCATCCAGCAAGTTATTCGTAAGGGAAAAGAAAGCCTGGATCAGGCAGACACAGCTGCGTCTGCTGAACTATCGAAGGTGGATGAATACATTGAGACGCTGACGGCCCTGAAGGGACAGCTGGACGAACGGCACAAGAATAAAATGACAGACCTGGAAAACTTGGAAACAGAGAGCCGAAACTTGGCTGACTGCATGGAGGACAGCAGAGTGGCTTTAAATGATTCTCAGAGATTCCTGAATTCTGCTCAGGACACTCTTGCTGAACTTGAAAGTTCAAAAAAAGAAAAACAGAGAGAGATTGAAACCATGTTGAATGTTGGAATAAGAATGTTGCTCATCCCCATCTTTGGCCTCATTCCTGGTGAGTTCCTGTTGAAAAATAAAGTACATTTTAAAAATGGCAGCTTAAGTTACTATGGAAGGTTATTTTTTTTAAAGGGGTTCATTCAAAAATTAAGGTACTATTTCAGGGAAGTGGAAACATATCTGTCCATCCAGATAGTTTTGCTGAGATGTGAGTTTTCTCGATATAGGCTACAGCTCACCCTGATAAAACGCACCTTGCAGGTCCACCTTCACGTAGCGTAAAAGCGCCAAACATTTACATTCAAAAAATTCAACAGCGACAGCAACGTCTATTTCCAAATATAATGCAATGGCTACTCACAAACATCCATAGAGTTTAATTTGTGCGCTGATTCATCAAAGACTACTTTTTTCTTCTGAAGAACACCAACTGTGTATATCTGCAGTCTCACCCAATGCAGCTAGTATTCTGGGGTGCAGTGCCAACATTATTTTAAAACATTGTTGGCAGCCAAAGAGGATGAGCAGTTTTGGCAGTTGAGTAATTTTTTGGTTTATTTTACTTTTTCCTCAGAAAGCATTGTCAATAAAATTGGCTTTTTCAGTTGTACCATCCATCATGTTTATAGTATGTTTGGAAAACTGAGTCAATCACATTGGTTTGTGATTTTGAACAATGCTGTATACAGTACACTTCAATGTGACTGGAATATAAAATAGAATAAAATTATTCACCATCCTTTATATGTATTGGATGTTGGTAGTGGCTTAGTCACACATTTTTAATAGTGATAGTCAATGTTTGTACCATGTAAGTAACTGAAGAGAACTGCAGTGATTGAACAACGGTAGAACCCAGTAAATCTCACAGTTAAAAAATGAAATTGTTTTCACAGGTGCCATCATGTTTGGTGTCTCTGTGGCAGAGTTGGAGAGGGCCAAATCGGCAGTACGTACAATTGAGGAAGAAGTGAAAAAATGTGAAACAGAAGTTAATAAGTATTGTGATAAGTTAAAAGAAAAAGAGAGGCAATGTACGCAAAAGATGGATAAGATTGCAAAGTGTAAGAGGACCATAGAGCAGATTGAGCAGAGCCTAGTGCAGGTTTCTGAGCAGCGCAACAGCATCACCCAAATACAGGAGAAAGTTCGGAGTACCGTCCACTTGTTAGGTACACTGGCTGGAAGAGCAAATGTAGCAAAGACCCACACGGAACATGTCGTCTGCCTGTCACCTGTCGTGAACATACTGAAAGAGATTATTAAACTCATGCTTCAAATACTCGAAAACAGAAAATATGAGATCCTCAGTAATCCAGAAGTCAGTGCTGACATCCAAAGCCTGCAGGACATCTACAAGAATGTTTCAGCCATTAACGACCAGCAGGCATTGAAAGAAATTCAGTTTTATTGATGGGGATGTAAACCATTCCAATAGCCTGCAGTATATATATATATATATATCAGATAAATAGTAGAAAAATGTTGCTGACGTATATACATAATTACAAATTAGCCTTTTGCTTCACACACAATATAAACTTCAATTATTTTTAGGTTATGGTAAATGAATCCTATATCAATATGTGAACTTGATATGGGCCATGTTACTCAAAAAAGGAAAAGGAAAATAAACAACTGAAAGAATCCTTCCTCAACATCTAAACTCACCGCATGAGAGATAACTTAAACCACATACGATTTTTCTAGCCTATGGAGGAGAATGTCGTGGCCTATGGTATCAAAGGCAGCACTCAGGTCAAGCAGGATAAGAACAGAGATACATCCACAATCAAGGGAGAGAAACAGATAATTTAATACTCTGGCGAGGGCTGTCTCAGTACCATAATGCTTCCTAAAACCAGGCTGAAACCTCTCATACACATTGTTATCCTGTAGAAAAGAAGAGAGATGTTGTGCTACACATTTCTCAAGGTTCTTTGATAGAAATAGGAAAGTGTTTTGTTGAGCAGGGGCTTGAAAGTTATTTAAGATGTATCTTGCATATGGCAGGAAAGAATCATTGTTGTACCACTCCATCTATGGTGAAGTCAGGTTTTGGACCGATGTCAGGATCCATGGATGCAATGGATTGGCACTGTCACCTTTAAATGTTAACATGTCCCATTAGTAAAAACTTCAAAACACAGTTTTAATATTTCAAGTTGTTTAATTCCTTACCCAGCCAACCATCTCCAGAGGCACCATCTCTCAACTTCTCTAACAGAAAACTGTTCCTAAAGATGAAGTCGCGTTTTGAAAAGATTTTAAAAGATTGTCTCCTTTTGCAAATGCAGGGGAGAGTCTCTATTAATGTAACGCTTGATAAATGTAACACGGTCATTAACTTATTGCACAATACAGCTACTCTAGCCATTTCAGGTCTGTACACGTGCAAATAAGTCCTCTACCACTTCTCAAAGGAACAGAGCAATGTGATAACCTTTGCGGGAAATATTTCCAAAAAAAAAAAAATTTTGGAAGCAATTTTCAGATATAGTGCTTTATTTTTTGTTTGCAATAAATCAAAGCATCATTTTAAAAGTTATCTGTCCTTGAACAGATTCTTTGAGTGTTTTCTATTGGGAATTGGATGCTAGGTTGGATGATAGGGTTGTGCCAATTGAGGGATCAGTGTTCATCATGAGGGATCAGTGACCTCTACTCCTAGAGATGATTTTTGACTAGTCATAATTATGATACATCTATTATTTAATATCATATATCAATGAAAAAAGGAAAAACAGCATGTGCACAGTGTGTTATTATGAGGTGCTGGTCTGGCAAGATACAAGCAACATGAACGACACACTCAGAAGGAAAAGGAGAATTCATGACAAAAAAGACTTGTATTGTTTAATTGCTAGTTAGGATGCATACATACTAAGTTTTTAGATCTGGCATCCAGTCCATAATGTCACTGAGCAAAGAAGAGCAGGTAACTGCAGGGGATGCTGTCACCTGTGCCCAAAGGGGCTGGCTGCTTTGTTAACACTAGAAAGGCATTTGGACTTTAAAATTGAAATTATACAATAACAATATCCCCCTCCTTCCATGACCTTTCATAAATATTTGGGCTTAAAATAACCTTATTGTTAAAATTCTAAAAAATTGACACACCGAAGACATACAGGCAGTTTGCCATTTTCTTTACAGAAACCCTCCTCTCAACAATAGGTGACAGGTGCCGATACCCAGGTGTGAATGGGTTGCTCTCTCCTCCGACACACTATTCAGAAACTGGTCATTCAGAATGGCCAACGCTTTGACATACAAATTGCTTGATCAAGTGCTATCAAAACTAATTTTATTTGTGTGCAGTCCCTGCTCCCCCAGCCTCCCCCAGCCCAGTGCCTCCCCCAGCCTCCCCAACCCAGTGCCTCCCCCAACTCAGTGTCTCCATCAACTCAGTGCCTCCCCCAGCCCAGTATCTCCCCCAGCCTCCCCCAGCCCAGTGCCTCCCCCAGCCCAGTATCTCCCCCAGCCTCCCCCAGCCCAGTGCCTCCCCCAGCCTCCCCCCTTCCAGTGCCTCTCCCAGCCCAGAGCCTCCCCCTGCTCAGTCTTCTCTGGGATCTGCTGAGCCAGATGGACTGTTTGCTCACCATGCATGCACTGGAGCAGAGAACACAGCAGTCTCATGGTGGCATGGACTGTCAGCTCTACAGAGGTCAGAGGAGCAAAGTGAAGTCTTCTGTGTCCTGTGGGGTACGTGGGGATGCTGGACGCTCTACCCTACCACGGCAATGTGTGGTGTGTCCAGCAGCCAGCGGGAGAAGCCCTTCTGCCCCAGCTAAGACCGGCGCTTCAGCGACACGGGAACCATGCGGAAGCACGCCCGGGGGCACTCGAACCTGAGGCTGCCCGTCTGCCCGCAGTGCAGCAGGGCTTTCTCTGAGCGCGCCAGCCTGAGGTGCCACCAGAAGATCCACCATCACCAAGATCCAGATAAACAGAGACTCTAAAATTGTGTTCACATGAATGAGTGAGTTTGAAAGCAGTGAAAACACCTTTTGAAGAACAAAAAAAAAAAACTAACAAAAAAGACAAATCATTCCTGTATATTTTAGCATTGAGAACATTTGATCAACTGTTTTTCCCGTGGGTATGCTTTGACATCCTTGGCTCTGTACGGGAATGTATTTATTTCTTGCTTGTGTAATGCTAACTTCTGTGATGTTTTTGCATATAGTTTGAAAATCGATGCCAAAAGGCAGGCGGTTGTGGAAGAATATGCAGTTTAATCATTGTTTTACATGATATATCCTAACATATTAGTAATTTGAAATGTATTCTTTTAACAGTTTTCATGTATAATGCCTAACTCCCATATTCTTATCTTTGCATGAGAAGAGAACATGCTCTCCATTAAAGTGTATAAATATCAAGCATGGGATAATGACATGTGCTTTGAAATACTCATGTGCAATTCTGTAAAGATTCAGGATGATTCCATAAACAGGAGATGTGCTCCCTCTCTCTCACTTTCTCTTTCTCCATGCTGAGAATTAATTGTGCACCGGTGTCTTATCTTAGGCTTGCTAGACATACTGAAATGTCAAGGTTGCTATAAAAATAGTATCTTTGCATGAATTTATGAAGAGAGGTTATGTCTGGGAGATGTTTTTGTATGAGAAGTGTACATGTGGTACACAGCCAAGTACAGAACCTAAAGATAAGATTCCCTGTACAAAGTGTGCATTTTCTTTGTTATGTTGAGTTCATTGCAGTCTGCCGGGGATCCTCTGTCAGTCCGCGCATACTGTCTTTGTGCTCCTGCAGACTCTGCAATAAAATACTTCTGGTTTGAACTTATCCTCGCTTTCAGTGTTGAGTGTATTTCAATTCAGCATATCTAGAATTCACTAAACCCGACTGAACCGACTGAGAAAACAGCAATAAGGAGTTGTTGAGTGAGGTTTTCTTCCACACTGTCACTATCAGATGACACGGTTCAGGAATGAAGCAGAGGCTGGAGTTTGGTTGAACAGGATGGTTCCTTTTTATTGAATGGAAATTAATGAATGAGTGAAGATGTATATGTGAGTTATAGGAATTCGTCTCAATAGCGGTTTTGTTCTTGGACGCACAAAATGTTTAAGGAAAAGGAGAGTGCAATAAGGGAAGTACAATATCAAGAGAGCTTTGCTTGGCTTCTTGCAGGATGTGAGTGTGTGTGCTTGCATGTGTGCGAGTGTGTGTGTGTGCGTGCAAGTGTGTGTGTGTGTGTGTGTGTGTGTGTGTGGACTGCAGTATCAGTTTAAATAGGGAAGGGAAGCGCACTGCATTCACTGGTGACTAATTGCCTGGAATGGAAGGCGTACGCCTCTGCCCTCTGGCTAGGGGCGGAGCCAGGGATTTTGTACACTGGGCACAGCTCCATGGATGGGCTGGTTTTACCCTTCACAGTGCTGATGTTTGGCATCATGCTGTCTTCCCATTGTTATGAGCATCAGGCCTGTGCTGAGTGAGGAAGTGACATCACAGTCATGAGTTTTAGAATGCTGTGGTGGTGGCAGATGTAAGCTGCTGATTGGTGCATGGTGGGTTTCTTGCGTTCTCTGTTGTAATGGTGCAAATGAAATGTGCTGGATGGAAGATTTACTGTATTTTCTCTTTGAGTTCATGTTTCTGGTTTCTTGTAAATAGTGGAAATCTCTTCAGAAGAAACTGGAGCCATTAAGAGGAGATGATGTTCTTTTTTAGGTTATTTTTTTTGTTTCAACTGGATGAGTGGGCCTGTGATGGTCTGCTGCAGGTTAGCCTGAGCTCACCTGCCTTTTGTTCACCTCTTTAGCTTTTGTGTGCTTCATCACCCCTTTCCTGTCCCCTGACTCAATGATTTATTCCCCAAGGGACAGATTGATTTCCCTGCTCCCCTCAGCAGCTCTGGGTTTGATTGGAAACACTTTCCTCCATTTTGTGAAGAAGCTGCTGGATATAGAAGCCTGAGTGATTATGCATTTGCTTTGTTGTTCTGAAATGTGTGAAGACAGTGGAATCTGCTGAATGTCTTGGAGCAGCATTTGGCTTCCCTTCAGTTTGTTGGAGGAGCAGTGTGGTGCATCCTGGGTAAATCTGCTTTGATCAAATTTCTGGTCACTTTTTAAATGGCTGACTCAACTAACTCCTGCCCCCATAATGTGTTGAGCCCTGGTCCAGCACACTCTGTCTCTGACTCAATGTGGACAGACTCCAGTGATTGAGCCCTGATGTAAATCCTGGTTGATTGTAAGACTAGAAGGTTCAAGCTTTCAGTTTTATGCCCCTTTCAATGATAAAGTATGGATAGCTTTTTCAGTGCTGGTAATTACACTTGACATAAGTGTAAATTGTGAATGTTCAGCTACCTATGACAGAAGGTTAAAGCCAGCTGTAACAGATATGATGTTAATTACATTCTTTCCATCTCATGGTAGAATGAAAATACAATCATTGTCTCAGGCAGCTCAATTGCTGAAGGAAGAGAAGAAAACAAGGTACTCTTCATTAATCCATCCACCCGTGATCTAACCCACTTATTCCTGGTCAGGGTTATGGGGGCTGCTGGAGCCTATCCCAGCATGCATTGGGCAAGAGGCAGGAAAACACCCTGGACAGGCCGCTAATCTATCGCAGGGCACACACACCATTCATTCACACACTCTTACCTATGAGCAGTTTAGAGTCTCCAATTAGCCTACCTTCATGTCTTTGGATTGTGGGAGGAAACCCTTGCGGACACAGGGAGAACATGCAGACTACACACAGAAACATTAATTTTGAATGTAATTTTGAACACAATTGATAAATGCTCAAATATGGTGAATTACATCAATTTTACAGAGTGCAGAAAAAATCAAAACAAGTTTTAAATCCAACAGCAACTGAGGAAACATCACGTACAACAACCTTCGATTCCAAACTAGTTCCGGCATTGGTCCTAGATTTGGGAGAGATTTACACTATAGAGAAGGTCTCAACATTAAACCAACTCTTAAAATATCAACTCCTTACCATTCCTGATTATGCATCCACAGTAAAGGAATAATGAAAAAAGCTCAACCATACTAACTCAATGACAGTGTGTGTATAAATAAATGTTATGATAGAAGTAATAGCACTTTACTATATGTATATGAAATTTATATGTATAATGACTGGTTGGCGGTAGTATCTGTCACAGAACCAGAGAAGACTGCAGAAATGTCTGTATCAGTGATTGGGAATACTCACTCATTCTAAACATCACTGATTATTTAATTTAATGCTCCCCTTTTAAAATGAAGTGTCTTTTAATTGTAATTTATACCATTCAACATGGCTGGGGCTCTTTATGTGCTTACCCATTATGTTGTAAGTAGATGATTGGATATTAATACAACTCAGGAGATAATTTTTCAGCCTGACTGAAACAGGGGCTCCATAATCCATTTCATTGAATCTCCTGTTTTCATCTGGAAGGATTCCTCCAGGCTTTTCATGGCTTGGTTTTTTAGTTATATCTCTCCAAAGCAGTTGAATGTCAGCTGGCTTACCATCATATTCTTTGGCAAACTGCTCATTAAACCTGTTGAAGATGTACTTCCAGTAGTCTGAGGCCTGGATGCTGGTGTCAGGTTGGATGCGCCAGTCAGGATAAATGCTCTGATAGTCTTTGAATGGATGGCATTTCCACTTAGTGTCACTCGACCTGAATTGTCTCTCACTGGCAACACTGGAGGAGCAGATATCACTCAGTAATTTACAAGAGAGCCCATATTTTGTTGCCCCGATCCCCTGAGGATGGTGAATGGAAGCAAAGTGCTCTGTGTGGTTCTTGCCACCAGCTTCACATGGAGTCTTGCAGAAGACCTGTTGAACAGCTCCTTCTGTGGCTGAAAGGGCAGTGAGGTCAGCCTGGCCCTCACATCCCCACCCCTCTGAAACTCTGCAGTAATGGACTGCTCTATTTCATCCACAAGCACCTTCAGACACTGGGAAAAGTCTTCTGGCTTGGCAGTGTTTAAGACCGGGACGGCTCTGAGGGGGTCTTTGGGGATGGCGAGCTCCTGTAGGTCACTACAGATGCCCTGAATGAACTGCTGAATGTTCTGGTCCTCCTCACCCCTTTCCATCACTTTTTCACTGGCCTTCATCTGTGTGTTCTTAATGGCTTCCTTTATTATTTTAACCATCACCTTCATGTGCCTAATCTCCATGTTCCTGAGACCATCTCCCTCAGAGAACTGCTTAACAATCTGCTCAAATATCCAGTCCTGAACAAAGGCCTCATAATTAATTATTTAATTCACAAAGTTCATAAAGTTATCATCTGAAAGCAGCTGCTTGAGGATTGAGAACTGGAAGAAGGATTGAGTGCTAAAATCAATGGCTTTCTCTCCTGTCAACACATCATCCACAAGTTCAAGGCCCAGAGACTTAGTGATGAACTCCTTCACTGCAAGTGCAAGACAGTTGAAGGTAAACTCCTCTGCTTGCTACTGACACTGGTCTCTTTTATTGAACAGGTCCTTAAAGTCAGTGCAGTACTGTTGCTTGAACTGATCCAGACAGTGACAGGGATCATTTGTATGGATAAAATCCAAATGCATTTTTTGAAACTCCCGTGCTGCATGTCCACAGATGTGGATCTTCAGACTTGCCTGAAACTCAGCACTTGTTTCCAGATCCCTGTGCCTGTCCAGGTTTTCATCTATCATACGAAACAAGTCAATCATGTATGTGTTATGGTAATCAGACCTAGTTCTCACTTGTTCAGCTACAAATTGCCTGCTGCACTCAATGATGTAA
The DNA here is from genome assembly GCF_018555375.3 of Anguilla rostrata. Taxonomy (NCBI): domain Eukaryota; kingdom Metazoa; phylum Chordata; class Actinopteri; order Anguilliformes; family Anguillidae; genus Anguilla; species Anguilla rostrata. The sequence goes on from NC_057939.1 coordinate 1,960,144, forward strand.
TCAACCATCTTCTGTGTCTTTATCTTCTGCTCATCTTCAAACAATTTGTTCCATATCTTTTTAAGCATTCCTTCACTCTTCACTTTGAATGGCTCAATTCCACATTCAGACAAGTCACCCACTTTGGACAGCATTTCACGGACTAAGCTGCCATTCATCTCTAAGTTAACCCACAGCTGGTGTTGGATATCTTGGACAATATCTTTTTTTTCCAGGCCAGAGAACTGCAATTCGGCCACAGACTTGGTCCACATCTTCTCAAATTTGGCCTCCAGCTGTTGATCTGACAGATCTTTACTGCAGTTCTCAACCAGGTCCAGCACCTTCTGCTCCATTACAGCTGTATGATTTTTCTTGATGTTCTCTAACCTGAACATACCCTTTCTGATCTCCACAGCTGCCTCTAGACAGAGTTCTCTGTCTCCTTCCGAATGGTTTTGGCTAAGTTGATGAATTCCTCTTTGTACTTCTCTACTAAGAAAACGTGTCCTTCAGACCTATTGTAGAATTCAGTGAGGTTGTCCAAAATGAGCTTTTCCCCTTTTTCCAGTTCTACAGAGGCCTCATGTTTCAGGCTGCGCTTCAAGTTATCCACATTGGAGGATGGCTGAATCTGTGCTGCTATTGTGCCAAAATTTGTCACCTTTGTCTCAGACTGGCTTAACCAGGAGTACATGCTCTTCCTGAAGGCTCACTCCCATGTGTTGAACTCAGTGCAAAGCTGAGTATAAGCATCAGTCACAAGACTGTTGCGAAAACTAAAGATGAAGTTCTCATGCTTCACTGCATCTCACAAACTCCGGGTGCGCTCCTATGTGGAACCGGACATTGTGGAGATGAAACGGGACATAGACTCTGAGATGTTGTGAGCCCTCTGCTGTGCTCTGAGCTTCTGCTTCTGATCTGCAAGCTCATTCCTGTACTCTTCTATGTTTTTCTCCCCAGCATTTTTCATCCTGCACTCTTCCTTCTCCAGTTTGGCCAGCTGCACTCCCTTGCAAGGGCAGCTCTTTCTCCTTGAAGCTTGGTATATCAGAAATCCTTCCTGTGATTTTATCAGCCTTCTACTTGCCCCTTTGACAGCAGATGTAATCTTCATCAACCTGGATTCCAAGCTCATGGGCAACAGCAGACATCCCGTCAACACTCTTTTTGAGCAGGTTTCCCTTTAAAATGCTACTGATAGCCACACGCAGGTGTTTGGTAAATTCTGCATCGTTCATCTGTGGACCCTTTATGATGATGTTACTGGTTTGTAGCTGTAACTCAGAAACACATCTCTTGAAGTCATCCTGATTGAAGTTCTTGCTCTGTGAATTTCTGATCAAGTACCAATGATCCTGAAGTTGGTCCAGAATTTGGTAATCAAACCCAAAATCATCACAAAATACAAATATGGCAGCAGCGGTTCGGCAGAGGAAAGCATACTGAGTTTCAAAGTCACTTTGGTCTCCACGAAGGTTAGCTATGGCCAGTGGCTCAGAGAAGAACTCATGTTTTGGACTTTATATCTTGGTAGACTGCACTTGTACTTCTTCCTGACCAGACATTTCACTAAAACATCAAATAGAGCTCCTGTTTGTTATCTTTATTTTCAACACCATCAGTTTTGTTACAAAATTCCTACCAGACACTGGCACACTGAAAAGCACAGCTGATCCAGGCAGACTGCATCTTCCCTAACTCTGAGTGACACTATGGCCATTAATGCACCTGTGGGCCTACCGGCCTCCGATAGCACAGGCCAATACAGTAGAAAGATGCTTTAACAGTTTATTTTACACACTAAAAACATTTTCATTCCATATTTTATCATGTCAGGCTGCTTTTAATAAAGGGTAACAGAAAATATACTCTTTCATTAATCTCAAAACTGAATTTCAAAACTGAAATTAATTGTATATCATTTTAAATCCTGTTCCTTTGTACCTGAGGCAGGTGTGTCAGGTGTGCTGTGCTCAGCAGGTGTTGTGCCTCTCTGCTGGTTCTCAGACTCCAACACACTTGTCTGTGATTCGTCCTTTTCTTTCTTCTCTTTCAAAGTTACCTGTAAATCAGACCTTCATTTACCCCCTTTTCATCCACCTTTTACCCACTGTTTGGGAAATCTCATTTCATTAAGAAGTGAGATTATATGCTGATATTTAAAAATAATTTTAAGTACATGAAACACTGAAAAACACACCCAAAGAACACTGAGAAGATCCCACTGCGGCCCTCCAGGACTGGAGTTTGGTCCCTGTTCTGGGGTTTGTGTAAGAACTCTCACCTCCTCCTCCTTCTTCTCCTCCTGCTTATCTTCTTCCTCCTCCTCCTCTTCCTCCTCACCCTCCTCTTCTTCCTGTGCAGAACACAAAGTGTCTTTGGTGTTTTCTCTCAAAACCCCATCCATGGTGTCAGTATCTGCTAAATCACTCTGCGTCTGACTTATCTGGGTCTGCAGAGGAGGGCTGGGACTGGGCCAGGCATGAGGATGGGTCCTCCAGTGCTGGTTCTGGGATTTCATGATGCTCAGAATCTGCAGCAGAGATGTTCAGAGACAGACCACAGTCACACTCCCTGGTATAAGAGGAGCAAGGAAGGGTCCCCAACCCTTATCATCCACCCAAAGTTAAAATTTGATCCAAACTGAAATTAATTGAATATCATTTTAAATCCTGTTCCTTTTACCTGGAGCAGGTGTGTCAGGTATGATGCGTTCAGCAGCTGTTGTGTCTGTCTGCTGGTTCTCAGACTCCAATAGACTTGTATGTGATTCTTCCTTTTCTTTCTTATCTTTCAAAGTTTCCTGTAAATCAGACCCCTTTTCCTGTAAGTCATTTACCCCCCTTTACCCACAATTTGGAAAATCTCATTTCACTGAGAAGTGAGATTACATGCTGATATTTTATTTAACAAATTTAAGCACATGAAACACTGAAAATGCACACAGAAATCGTGTCAGCAGATTGAACAGCTCTGCTAGCTAACCATTTCATCTGAAATAAGCAATAGGGAAATGACTGCATGCATAAACTAATCAAATGGTTGAAAATGAATGCAGTTCAGAAAACTAGCTGCATCTGTCCCCGAATGAATACAAATGAAAACGTTCATGTCCTTGAGATTCAGCTATAGGATTGCTATGAATGCCATGAATAAGTGACCTTGAATAATTCAAAGCCATTTTCAAATGGCGTGAATGATGCTGTACAGAAATAAAGACTGATTGACCAGCCAGGGTGTACTTCTGCCTCATCTTCAGGAGGGCCAGTGTCAAGGGGGCCAAGGCTCTGGGACTGGGTGTGGTCATTACAGTTGGTGTGGTTATCAGAGTGGGTGTGGTCATTAAAGTGGGTGTTGTTATCAGATTGGGTGTGGTCATCAGAGTGGGTCTGGTTATCATTGTGGGTGTGGTTATCAGAGTGGGCTTGGCTCTCACTGATTGGGTGCTCAGGCCTTTCCTGTTGGTTAGAGTCTAATACAGTGGGACAAAAGAGCAAACAGAATGGCAGCTGTCACAATGTAGGCAGATCCCTCTACACACGATAAAACACTGGCTCTAAATATCTTTCCATTTACCTGAATGGCTCTAGAAATAAACAATTGACAGTTATTGCCAGCCTGCAGCTTAATAAGGGCCCACAGACAATACACTCTTTTATTCATTCATATATTGTGGGTTCAGAAAGTTGGGAACCATGGTTTCACAATGCAGGGAAACCCTTACTTCTGTTGAAGGATCTTCCATCGGCATGGAGAGGCAGTGTATTCAGTTCTCGGCTACAGGTCTGACAGCACAACCCTGTGGACGGAGGCAGAACTGTGCCTGGGTTCTGCTCCAGAAATGCTGACCGTGAGGTCTGCTGTCAGCTTCCCTTTTACAGAAAGCTTTGTGTGAAAGAAGTATTAGCACTAGCATTAGCAGATATATTAGGAGGTAGCAAGAGTCTCATTATGTGCATTACTGTGGTGTGCAGGAGTATCTATGCCACTGATTCCAGTGCTTTTCATATCCTGTCACAGAACCTTTCTCCCCAATAAAGGAACCCATAAAATTACACTGTAGACTCAGGAGTCTTGCGGGCCATGAATAACTAAATATAAAATGGCCCCAATGGCCCTGAAAATGAATGTTGTCCCACTTACAATTCAAATATGAACCTAGGTGGAACATTCAGATAAAATGTGTACATGAGCATTAAGCAAAAACCAAACCAAGTGAAATTCACTCATTTTCACCAGTGCCCCTTGTTTTTCTTACAGAATTCAAGTTCTCTCTACACAAGATAAAACACTGGCTGGAAATTGAAAATATATTTCAAAATATCTGTACGGTTGTAGCAGTAAACATTTGACAGTAATATTTCAATCAAGGCTGATAGAGAGTATTGCAGGGATTCCTGCAGCCATATACAGTCATAGTGGCCATTCTCAAAAAAAAAAAAAAACAGCCACCACAAAACAACACACCCCTAACCGTGGGCAACCACCATGGTCAAAAAGCTAACACCTCGTTTTCAAAGAACAGCATACAGCGCTGATTTCCTCTACTATTGCATATTTGTCACATTGAATGGTTTCAGATCTTTAGACAAAATGTAACATTAAACTGAAACTGAGTAAATGCAAACCACATTTAAGAAATATTTTTTAATTTATTTAATGAAAATAGTTATCAAACATCCATATCACCCATGTGAAAAATTAATTTCCCTTTTGGTTACTCAATAAACCAATTAACCAAATTTACTTGATATTAACTTCAGCTGACTGAACACAGCCAGGCTTGATTGCAACCCTGTTGAATCTAAACCTTACTCATTTTGAAATTTGCCATCAGAGAAGTAGGCACCACAAAGTCTCTACAAGCATATTGCACCACAATCAAATAAAATTCCAGAAGAGATGAGAAAAAAGTTGTTGAAGTATATCAATGTGAAAAAGGTTATGAAGCCATTTCTAAGGCTCTGGGACCTCACCAAACCACATGAAAGCCATTATCTCCAAATGGACAATACTTTAGATTCTTCCCATGAGTGGCCAACCTGCCAATATTTCTCCAAGGGTGCTGCGGCAACTCATCCAGGAAATGACAAAAAATTCCAGAAGAACATCCAAATAACTGCAGGCCTGTCTAACCTCAGCTAATGTCAGTGTTCATGACTCCACAATAAGAAAGAGACTGGGCAAGAATGGGATTCATGGGAGAGTAGCATGGCAGAAACCGCTGCTTACATTTCATTTGCAAAAAAAACACCCCAAGTCTTTTGGTATAATCTTCTATAGACAGATGAACTTTTTGGTCAACATGAGTTCCATCATGTCTAGTATAAAGTAAATACACCATTTCACAGTAAGAACATCATAGCAACAGTCAAACATGGTGGAGGTACTGTGATGGTGTGGGGATGCTTTGCTGCCTTGCAACCTGGATGACTTTCCATTATTACAGGAACCATGAATTCTGTTCTGTAGCAGAAAATACTTAAGGAGAATGTCCAGTCATTGGTCAGTGAGCTGAAGCTGAAACATAATTGAGTTATGCAGCAAGACAATGATCCAAAACCTACCAAATTTTCTTAATTAAAGTAGTTCAGTTTCTGCAAAGTAAAGTGGGCTAAAATTCCTCCATAGCAATATGAAAGAATGATATCAAATTATACAAAGTGTTTGGTTGTATTTATTGCTGCTACAGGTGGTGCAACCAGTTATTAAGCATAAGGGGCATTTACTTTTTCACATGTGTGATACGGGTGTTTGATAACTTATATCATTAAATAAATGAAATCATTTTATAAATGTTTTTTGTGTTTACTCAAGTTCCCTTTGTCTAATATTACATTTTGTCTAAAGATCGGAAACTATTCTGAGTGACAAATATGTAATAATAGAGGAAATCAGGACTGGTCAAATACTTTTTCGTGGAGCTGTAACATTTGTTGTTGATAATGGTCCAGCCTCTCACCCCAAAAAAAACCTAAATCATCTTGCACTGCTTTGACTAATTTAGCAAGCTGGACTAATTCAAGCTAGTTAAGTGATGACCTGAAAATGAAGCTAGGGGATCTGGTCGCTAACTAGCTCGTTGGGCTTACCTGTGACAGGTGTCCTTGCAGAGCACAGTCTGTAGCCGCATTCACTGTAGAACTTGTCGTTCTGCCCGCATTCCCTGTAGCACTGGGGGCAATCCATCCTCCTCCCTCTGGGCAAACATCACACAATTACAGCAAGAAGAACCAAGGCACCATATACCAAATTTCTCAGCATTAGGGGTTGGAGATGAAGGACAGCCAAGAATTTTTATTTTTCAGTTATTTTAAAATATAAATCAATGGAGCTTTCAGATGAATCTCAGGGGACCCCAATAGGCTACTTGTCAGCTCAGTTTAATAATCTTGTTAAAAAAATTCTGATGTGTTCACTTCACTCTAGTAACTTTGTCAGATCAGATATGCTTCTCATTGTCAACCTGACCTTTGCTACACAACCAATAATAAAATAAATAAAACATTTTATTTTAAGAAAATCAAAAAAGGATTAAATTCTGTTACATTACAGTACATTTATTTAGCAGATGCTCTGATCCAGAATGACTTACAAGGTAGTAAAACATTGTTTTCCTACATTGTGACTAACAATGAGAAAAGAGAATATATGTGACATCACTAAACCTCTAATGCAAATTAACTATGCTAAGCAAGAAGAAAGAACTGGCATTCTTTCGCAAGTACAGATTACTGTATGTAAAGCCCTATTTCTGCACGGCCCTGGGCTATAAACCTGGTACTAGCCTGACCTTTCTATGCCACGAATAGTTTGGTTTTAGCTTCACTTACCGGAAAAATCAGGTCTAAAATCATTTTTTCCGCAAATGAAGAAAGAAAAGTGTGAACTTGAATCTTTTTCACCAGACTGATGCTCCAGACTGGGCGCTTTTGACACTGAAACAACTATTGACTGCCAGGCAATTTTATAAGCAAGCAAATTGAAAAATTGATTTTAGTTTAGTTTGGGAGTGTGGGAGGTGTGTTCATTGTATTTACTTTGTTAGATTAATTCTTTTTCTCATGATCAATTTGACCTTGCTGTAATCTCCTTGTTAATGATTATCTCTTTGGTAGTCTAGCTGTGGGACAAAAGCTGTAAATCCCTTCCATGAAAACTAAATCGAAAGTGTTCATGTCACCAAAGGGTAAACTTGGGAGGTTGATAATGAAAAGGATTACATTATGTTACATTACAATACCTTTACATTATTTAGCAGATGCTCTCATTCATAACAAGTCACAATGTGGGAAAACATGAGCAAGTTCATCTGATTTATAGAGAAGTAGTGCCATACCTGACTAACATTTCAAGACAAAAGAGAATATATGGACATCACTAAAGTGCAGACATCCTTAGAGACCATGTAATATAAAGTTGCTAACCACTCATGAAAATTAACTATAGCAATCAAGAACATGAAAATGCTGATCCCTAACAGATACAGATTACATACATATCAGGCCTTAAAAAAGAAGCATAAAACCTGAAAAATACCTGTTACATAAGGTAGGAGTGTTAGGGTTTTGGGAAGGAAGAGAAGCAAATGTGCAGTCTGAGAAGGTTGATCTTCCATATGAGATCATTCTGCTTCAGTTGTGCCATCCTGACTGCTATTACTCTGGTTACCATTATCATTATTACCAAAATACAGCAACAAAGGAGTTTGAAACTGGAAAATTATTGATTGGCTCAGTCATTCACTCAACTTCAAATGCTGAAGAGGAACTCTAAGGCAACCAGCCCCTGAAACAAGCAGGAGCTGAAGATGGCTGCAGTAATGGCCTGGCAGAGCATTACCAGAGAAGATACTCAGAATGTTTGCCTCCCCCCAATATAAAACGTGCAAAACCTTTTAGCACACGCAAAACCAGTCACACAACGAATATCTGGCCCTGGTATTTGTTCTGCACCAATTTGTTCATTGGTGCTGAAGAAAGAGGCATTCTGGGCTGGTTGGCACTGGGAAGCTCTAATTCAGCAGACAGGTACCGGCAGGCGAAAGAGGCCACAGCTGCACCAGTGGCAGAAGCCGGAGCATGGGAAGAGTTTGGAGAGGCCTTGGAGAAGAAGTTTCGGTCGGCCCCAAAGTGGTTCTGGAAAACCATTTGGCACCTCAGGAGGGGAAAGCGGGACACCGTTCAGGCTGTTGTCAGCAGGAATAGTGAAACTCTGACAGACAGACACGCCCTTCTTTTTGGAGGCAGAGCTGGAGCAATCTGGGGAATCTCTGTGGCAGAAGTCCCTGGGGTGGTTGGAGAGCTAATCAGTGGCAGAGCACCAGGGGTGGATGAGATTCGTCCAGAAATGTTGAAGGCTCTGGATGTTGTTGGGGTGTCTTGGTTGACACAAATCCTCAATATCGCGTTTGAATTACAGTGTCTATATATATACGTATTTCCTGTATTCACTGTAGCATTGCAGTAGGCCTGTAATTAGTTTTTAGAAGTGTCTCAGCATGCTGTGACCCTGAGCCATCCTGCCTGCCCTCCCCTCTGTCTGATACCATTTGTTTACTTTACTGTATAAAAGGAAGTCGTGCTCATTTTTATCAGGGAGGGCTTTAAATTCTGGGGTCTGTACTGTTTGATAACTTATATCATACTTGTGGGAGTGGCTCTCTGTGCATGAGAAAGGGAGGGGGCATAACTGTCTGCCAATAGATCATGTGATTTCTCTGAAAGTCCTGTTGTTGATATCAACAAAGGCCAGACTACCATTAACTTCATAGACATGGAAAGTGCAGGAATAGGGCTTGCTACGTATATGATCTCTTTGTGTTCAGGATTAGCAGTCCGTTTCTTCTTGCTTAGCATAGTTCATTTGCATTAAGGGTTTAGTGATGTCACATATTTTCTCTTTTCTCTTGAAATGTTGTCAGGTCAAGTCAGGTATGACACTAAATAGATCAGGTTGAATGTATTAATGATTTCATACACTGTAAGTTATTCTGAATGAGATCATCTGCTAAATAATGTAAGGTATTATAATGTAATCTTTTTCAACTGTCCCAAGTTCACCCTTTGGACACATAAACACTTTCGGTTTTGTTTTCCTGGAACAAAAGCTGTGAATCTTTTCCAGGAAAACTAAACCGAAAGTATTTGTGTGTCCAAAGGGTGAACTTGGGGCATTTACTTTTTCACATGTGTGATATGGGTGTTTGATAACTTATATCATACTTGTGGGAGTGGCTCTCTGTGCATGAGAAAGGGAGGGGACATAACTGTCTGCCAATAGATCATGTGATTTCTCTGAAAGTCTTGTTGTTGATGTTTCAGTGGCTGTGGTAGGCCCAAGTGGATTAATATTTTGTGCAAATTGCAGGATGTTTGCAAATATCATGCTGCATCGATTCTCTCTCTACAAAGAGCAGTTAAGCAGGATTGTTTTCTTTCCCATGGCACAAGCTGGCCCCTCCAATGAGATAATGTCCATGTGCTTCTTACTGAACCAACAAGCTCAATCAAAGACACAAGGGCCAAAAGTGAAGTAGGGGAGAGCGGGGAAATAACAGTTTTCGTATTTGACTAAATTCTGAAAATATTACTCAAGATATATAAATCATTTTTTACTACAAACAACCTACATCGATTGGATATGATTACACACCACAATGAAATTTCTGGGACATACCATTCACTAGCAATCTGACCGAAAGTACCGAGAATGAAATGTGAAAACTAACGCAGCGCGGGGTACACCTAACGGTCTTAATAGCTTTAAAAGTTAACACAATGTACGGTAATTCAATGCAGTTCCATGATATATGATACAAACAGTCTTTAATCTATTTTTGATTACATATATATGTTTTACATGGCCTGCCTATATCAGCGAAAATCTGTCACAAGTCTGTACATTATTATCCGGTTCCCGTCTAATGACTTGTCGATCCAAACAGCAGTATCAGTTGATGTCACATGTCACCATGTAGCCTAAAGTTAAAAGTGAGTTAAATATATTTACGAAGATCCGGTCTGTGTCAAACAAATCCAATCAATTGGGTAATCAATAGTCTACTAACAACAGGCTGTTAATTTGAATTTTTTTATTTTCAACATGACAAACGCCTCCCTGAGGACCTCTGTCAGTGGTTCTATAGAGATGACTGCTGATTGTTTGTTGATTGTTTGGTGGTGTCTGCACTTTTGCCTGGCTAGCAATCCTAGCAGGCTAGCATGCTATATCAAAACTGTGCAATCTATTAGTCAGTAAAAGATTGTTTACGATTACATACATTTGGATTCCCTGACATGCACACCCACACAGTCGCCAAAAAACACTTCCGGAAAAAAAATCACCTGTGTGCGCCCAAAACAGACTTTCGGCAGTATCTCCTGAAATATTTATTGAAATATTTGCATCTGCCTTAAAAGTCTGTGTTGCATTTGGCCTCGCGCTCCCCTAATGATTCCAAACACAAAACACAAAAAAGAAAAAATTCAGAGTAGATCCCCTGCTGTGGGGATTGTAATTTAGTTCGCTGCTAATTCTGAAATCGCAATAATTTATTTTATGTATCTCGGCTATAGGCAAAGAAATATCGAGGGTGGTTAGGGCCAAAAACTTTATACATACCAGGGCTCAACTGTTTTTCTCACACATGCAACCTAAATTTAAACTGTGCGACCTGGAAATTAAATTGGGAGCGCTGGTGCGACCGCAACAATTTTTTTTGGTGAGGCTTTTTTCTTGTTTAATAATAAGGAACCTATCACAATCAAATTACCATGTTCATTTTCCCAGTAACATTTCTACCCGTTCTTTAGACTTTTCACTATGTATTACTGTCTCTTTGACAACATTCTCTTCACATGCAGCTTGTTAAGACTTTCAAACCCTAAAATAGGCAGTCTTGGGAGCTAAACAATTTCTTACCGTATAGTTTTGTCTCTTTTCAAAGCGTTGTCATTTTGTGAACGATGCAGATATGATTCTCAACTCTCGTGGAAATGTTATATGCCTCTTTCCCTCTCTGTAAATTAACCATTTTGTATTTTATTTTCTAAATAGAAGTGGTTGTCGATTTAATCTCTTTGGAAACATTGGGCCTCATTCACAAAACTTTTCTTCAATTATTCTTGCTTTTGTTCATAAAAATGTTCATACAAAAAAACGATATGAGTTTCATGACGCATGTGCAGGCCTTTGTTTTTGTGCGTATCCCAGGCGTATGAGATGATGAATGCTGGCTGTTTGTATTTTATGGGCAATCGTGTTCATGTGATTAGCATATGGAAACAACCATGAACAATACACATAAGAAAAAAAGGACGAAAGCCAAAAATACACAATTCACACACGTGCCAAATGTCATTACCTGCACTGGAAAAAAACCTATTCATCTTTATCAATGAAAGGGGCATAAGGATGAAAGCTTGATCCTTCTAGTCTTACAGTCAACCAGGATTTATATCAGGACTCAGTCACTGGAGTCTGCCCACATAGAGTCAGAGAGACAGGGTGTGCTAGACCAGGACCATGCATGCACACACACACGCATGCGTGATCAGACATGACCCATTACTTTATCCACACAAGCAGGGCATGGTTCTCCTGCCAGTATTACAGCCAACCAATCAGGAATGACCAGACGTGGCAATGCACATATGAAGTAAATGTGCACAGTCAAAGCATTAAACATGAGTAAGCTATTGTGATAGTTCACAGAATATTGCCAATGGGCACATAACAGCATTCAGGATTGTAAAGTTGAAACAGAATGATCTAGAATGAAATGTTAGTCATGTCTGGCACTAATTCTCTATAAATCAGATGAACTTGCTCATGTTTTCCTACATTGTCACTTGTTCTGAATGAGATCATCTGCTAAATAATGTAAGGTATTATGATGTAATCGGTTTCAACTGTCCCAAGTTCACCCTTTGGACACATAAACACTTTCGGTTTAGTTTTCCTGGAACAAAAGCTGTGAATCTCTTCCAGGAAAACTAAACCGAAAGTGTTTATGTGTCCAAAGGGTGAACTTGGGACAGTTGAAACCGATTACAGTAGGAAATCATTAATACGTTCAACCTGATCTATTTAGTGTCATACCTGACTTGACCTGACAAGATTTCAAAAGAAAAGAGAAAATATGTGACATCACTAAACCCTTAATGCAAATGAACTGTTCTAAGCAAGAAGAAACGGACTGCTAATCCTGAACACAAAGAGATCATATACGTAGCAAGCCCTATTCCTGCACTTTCCATGGCTATCAAGTTAATGGTAGTCTGACCTTCGTTGATATCAATCAATGCTAGGAATAGTTTTGATTTATCTTCGCTTAACAGAAAAATTTGTTCTAAAATCTATTTAACCACAAAGTTTTTCTGCAAAGGAAGAAAGTGAAGTGGGAATGTGAAATCAGGGTCTTTTTCACAGACTGATGCTCCAGACTGGCCACCTTTGACACGGAAACAGCTGTTGGCTGCCAGGCAATGCTATAATCAAGCAACTCAACAGTATTCATTTTAGTTTCATTTGGGGGCAGGGGGTGTGTGTTCATTGTATTTATTTTGTTAGATTACTTCTATTTCTCAGTATCAACCAACAGCTTACCTCACCCAGCACATGCCAGGTGCTCAAAGTAATGGGAAAGACAATGTGAAGACAAACATGAGCACTGTAAATGGTAAAATAAGGTGTGAGTGCCCCCGGGCGTGCTTCCGCATGGTGCCCGTGTCGCTGAAGGGGTGAGCAGGGGAAAGATCCAGAGCAACAGAGACTCTTACATTGTGTTCACATAACAGTGTGAGTTTGAAAGCAGCAAAAACACCTTTTGAAGAATAAAATAAATAAATAAATAAATAAATAAAAGCAAAAAAGACTAGAAAATCATTCCTGTACATTTGATTTGGGTGGCACGGTGGTGCAGTGGGTAGCACTGTTGCCTCACAGAAAAAAGGTCCTTGGTAGCAATCCCTGCTGGGGCCTTTCTGTGTGAGTTTGCATGTTCCCCCCGTGTCCACATTGGTTTCCTCTGGGTACTCTGGTTTCCTCTCACAGTCCAAAAACATGCAGCTTAGGTTAAAAAGAGAGCCTAAATGGCCCCTATGTATGAGTGTGTGAGTCAATGGTATGTGTGTGACAGACTGGGGATCTGTCCAGGGTGTATTCCTGCCCAATGCATGGGACAGGCTCCAGTCCACCACACCCCCCCCCCAACCCTGAGCAGGAATAAGTGGGTACAGATAATGGATGGATGGAACTGTTTTCCCATGGGTATGCTTTGCCATCCTTGAGGCTTACTTACATGACATTACATTACATTACAGGCATTTAGCAGATGCTCTTATCCAGAGCAACGTACAACAAGTGCATTAGTTCAAGGTGCAGAGGTGCAAAAGAAACACACTAGAGTGAAATAAAGATCGTAGTGCCAGAAGTGACCACACAGATCAGGACTCCAACCCTGTAGAGTAACCTGTTCAGCAAACAACAATCCTACCAAGTACAAACTAGCACTGGAATCACATTTGCCTAATCAGACAAAAACAATCCTGCCAAATAAAAACTAACGTAATCATATTAGCCTAACTAGGTACATTGTGCTGAACTATAGGCTAGGGAGCGGTGGGGAGAGGTGCAGCCTGAAGAGATGAGTCTTTAGTCTGCGTTTGAAAGTAGTCAGATACTTGCTTGTGTAATGTTAACTGCTTGTGTGATGTTTTTGTGAATAGATTGAAATTATTTTTTAAAAGAGGCTGTTAATACTGATCATTAATTAAACACTTGCCAGACTTAGTACTTGACACCTACAGTTGCATAATTTATTACTTGAAAGAGCTTTGTCTGCATTTATGAATCCACATGGCTCCTGCACTTTGTGTAAACTTTTTGCAATTAATTATCAAGTTTTGCTTCAATGAATTGCACTATTTAATTCATTACATAAGGTTTCAGGAGCTGAGTGCTTCACACTTATTGATCTGGACACAGCTCCGGGCATGGGCTCGTTTCACCCTTCACAGTGCTGATGTTCGTCATCACATTGACTTTCCCATTGTTAGGAGCATCAGGCATGTGATGTGTGAGGAAGTGACATCACAGTCATGTGTTTTAGAATGCTGTGGTTGGCACAGCGGTAAGCTGTTGGTTGGCGCATGGTAGATTTACTGAATTCTCTGTTGCAATGGTGCATATTAAATGTGCTGGGTGGCAAATTTACTGCATTCTCTGTTTGAGTTCATTGGATCTGGTTTCTTGTAAATAGTGCTGATCTCTTCAGAATAAACTGGAGCCATTGAGAGGAGATGATGTTCCCTTTTTTTATTTGGTTGTATTTTTGTTTGTTTTTAAATGTGTGTTTAAACTGGATGGGTGGGCCTGTGATGGTCTGCTGCAGGTTAGCCTGAGCTCACCTGCCTTTTCCTCCGGCCTCACCTGGACAGGAGTCACCTCTTTAGCTTCTGTGTGCTTCATCACCCTTTTCCTGTCCCCTGACTGAATGATTTATTCTCCAAGGGACAGACTGATTTTCCCTGCTCCCCTCAGCAGCTCTGGGTTTGATTGGAAACACTTTCCTCCACTTTGTGAAGAGGCTGCTGGATATACAAGTATGAGTGATTATGCATTTGCTTTGTAGTTCTGAAATGTGTGAAGACAGTAGGACCTGGTGAACGTCTTGGAGCAGCATTTGGTTTCCCTTCAGTTTGTTGGAGAAACAGTATGGTGCATCCTGGGTAAATATCTGCTTTGATCTATATTTTTGTCACTTTTAAAATGGCTGACTCAATTAACTCCTGCCCCATAATGTGTTGAGTCCTGGTCTAGCACACTGTCTCTGACTCAAAGTGGACAGACTCCAGTGACTGAGTCCTGATGTAAATCCTGGTTGATTGTAAGACTAGAAGGTTCAAGCTTTCATCTTTATGCCCCTTTCATTGATAAACATGGAATGGGTTTTTTCCCCAGTGCAGGTAATTACATTGGGCACAAGTGTAAATTGTGTATTTTCAGCTACCTGAGACAGAAGGTGAAGCCAGCAGCAATGATGAGATGTTAAATGGATTTACTGCCATCTAGTGGTAGAATGAAGATACTGCCATAGTCTTCAGGCAGTGAAGAAAATAAGGGACTGTTCATCAAGTTCAGATGAAATTAAACATTTATTTTGATTATGCCATTTGTGCAAGTAATAAGTGCTCAAACATGTGGTGAAATACATCAATTTTACTAAGTGCAAAGAAGCAAAACAAATTTTGAATCCAGCATTCTAAAAAAGAAAAATAAACAGTCATCATGAAAGCTATAAGGGCAGCACAGTGGTGCAGTCCTAGGTTTGAATCCCTGGGCCTTTCTGTGTGGAGTTTGTATGTCCTCCCACAGTCCAAAGACATGTCAGCAGGCCAACTGGAGACTCTAAATTGCCCATAGGTATGAGTGGATGGTGTATGTGGCGATCTGTCCAGGGTGTATTCCTGCCTCTCTCCCAATGCATGCTGGGATAGGCTCCAGCAGCCCCCGCGTCCCTGACCAGGATAAGCAGGTATAGATAATGGGTGGATGGATGGCATCTTTGGGCCTCAAAGGTCAATTTTCTTTTTTTCAGGAACAGTGAATTTCTATATTAAGGCTTATAAAGCGATAACAAAGGCTCATAAAGTGATAACAACAATCCTTTTAACATTGTAACAAGAAATCATGTGTTGAAACTATTTGAAGAATATGAATGAATGAAAGCTATGCTATTGTGTAAACAGATTATTAAGGCACTTAATAATGTATGACTTAAAACAGCCAAGCAAGCAGTGATGAAGAGCTGGTAATATTATCAATAATACATAAAGGTTATGTGCTTTATTAATAGAAAAGATTAATTATAGGAAGCATAGAATAAAACATAAAATGTCATTTGTATTTTCGTTAAAAGTATTCTTTTTGATATAGAGAAGGTCACAAAATTAAACAAACTTGAAATATCTCAGCTTAGTTACCGTCCCTGATTATGCATCTAAACAATGGAATAATGAACAAAGCTCAGCCATGCTAACTCAGACAGTGTGTATAGATAAAAGCTGCATAGGTTATGATAGAGGTAACATCACCTTTTAGCATGTATGTGGTTTTATATGTATAAATGCAGTTATGTATGCATCAGTGATTATCTCTCTTTCTTAACATCAGTGATAATTTAATTTAATGCTCCCTTTTTGAAATGTTTTTTATTTTTATTTTTAACCTATGCCCCTTTCTTCCATAGGATTCAACTTGGTTGGGGCACTTTTTGTGATTAGCCATGATATGTGTGAGTAGACTATTAATTAATGCCACTCGACTGATACAGGGACCATATAATCCTTTTTATTTAATCTCCTTCTGTTTTCATCTGGAAGGATTCCTCCAGGCTTTTCATGGCTTGGTTTTGGGTTATATCTCTCCAAACGTGGGGAATGACAGCTGGCTTAGCTTCATATTCTTTGGCAAACTTCTCGTTAAACCTGTTGAAGATGTACTTCCAGTAGTCTGAGGACTGGATGCTGGTGTCAGGCTGGATGCGCCAGTCAGGGTAAATGCTCTGATAGTCCTTGTATGGATGATATTCCAAATTTGTTTTGCTTGATTTGAATTTTTGCTCACTGGCAACACTGGTGCAGCAGACCTCACACATTAATATACGGGAGTCCACATATCTGTAAGTCCCGATACCCTGAGGACGGTGAATGGAAGCAAAGTGCTCTGTGTGGTTCTTGCCGCCTGCTTCACACGGGGTCATGCAGAAGGGACACTGCCTCCCACAGCCAAACACCCTGTTAAACAGCTCCTTCTGTGGCTGAAAGGGCAGTGAGGTCAGCCTGGCCCTCACATCCCCACCCCTCTGAAACTCTGCAGTAATGGACTGCTCCATTTCATCCACAAGCACCTTCAGACACTGGGAAAAGTCTTCTGGCTTGGCAGTATTTAAGGTCAGGATGGCTCTGAGGGGGTCTTTGGGGATGACAAGCTCCTGTAGGTCACTACAGATATTCTGAATGAACTGCTGTATGTTTT
>NC_057939.1:1977268-2029392 GCF_018555375.3 Anguilla rostrata
TTTACTAAGTGCAAAGAAGCAAAACAAATTTTGAATCCAGCTTTCTAAAAAAGAAAAATAAACAGTCATCATGAAAGCTATAAGGGCAGCACAGTGGTGCAGTCCTAGGTTCAAACACCTGGGCCTTTCTGTGTGGAGTTTGCATGTCCTCCCACAGTCCAAAGTCATGTCAGCAGGCTAACTGGAGACACTAAATTGCCCATAGGGATGAGTGGATGGTGTGTGTGGCAACCTGTCCAGGGTGTATTCTTGCCTCTCTCCCAATGCATGCTGGGATAGGCTCCAGCAGCCCTTGCGTCCCTGACCAGGATAAGCAGGTATAGATAATGGATGGATGGATGGCATCTTTGGGCCTCAAAGGTCAATTTTCTTTTTTTTCAGGAACAGTGAATTTCTATATTAAGGCTTATAAACTGATAACAACAATCCTTTTAACATTGTAACAAGAAATCATGTGATTAAAATATTTGAAGAATATGGATGGATGAAAGCTATACTGTTGTGTAACAACATCAAGGCACTTAATGTATGACTTCAAACAGCCAAGCTAGCAGTGATGAAGAGCTGAAAATATTACCAATAATACATGAAGGTTATGTGCTTTATTAATAGAAAAGATTTATTATAGGAAGCATAGAAAAAAAACATGAAACGTAATTTGTATTTTCGTTAAAAGTATTATTTTTGATATAGAGAAGGTCACAAAATTAAACAAACTTGAAATATCTCATCCTAGTTACCATCCCTGATTATGCATCCAAGCAATGGAATAATGAACAAAGCTCAGCCATGCTAACTCAGACAGTGTGTATAGATAAAAGCTGCATAGATCATGATAGAGGTAACATCACCTTTTAGCATGTATATGGTTTTATATGTATAATGGTTGATGTTATTATTTGTATCTGAGTATCAGAGACAGCTCAGTGAAGGCTGCAAAAATGCAGTTATGTATGCATCAGTGATTATCTCTCTTTCTTAACATCAGTGATGATTTAATTTAATGTTCCCTTTTTGAAATGTTTTTTATTTTTATTTCTAACCTATGGCCCTTTCTTTCATAGGATTCAACTTGGTTGGGGCACTTTTTGTGATTAGCCATGATATGTGTGAGTAGACTATTAATTAATGCCACTCAGAAAATACATGTTCAACCTGACTGACACAGGGGCCATATAATCCATTCAATTTAATCTCCTTCTGTTTTCATCTGGAAGGATTCCTCTAGGCTTTTCATGGCTTGGTCTTGGGTTATATCTCTCCAAACGTGGGAAATGTCAGCTGGCTTAGCTTCATATTCTTTGGCAAACTTCTCGTTAAACCTGTTGAAGACGTACTTCCAGTAGTCTGAGGCCTGGATGCTGGTGTCAGGCTGGATGCGCCAGTCAGGGTAAATGCTCTGATAGTCCTTGTATGGATGCCATTCCCCCTCTTTTTCACTTGACCTGAATTTTCTCTCACTGGCAACACTGGAGGAGCAGATATTAATCAGTAATTCAGAGGATTCCTCATATCTGTAACCCCCGATCCCCTGAGGACGGTGAATGGAAGCAAAGTGCTCTGTGTGGTTCTTGCCGCCTGCTTCACACGGGGTCTCGCAGAAGGGACACTGCCTCCCACAGCCAAACACCCTGTTAAACAGCTCCTTCTGTGGCTGTAAGGCCAGTGAGGTCAGCCTGGCCCTCACATCCCCACCTTCCTGAAACTCTTTAGTAATGGCCTGCTCCATTTCATCCACAAGCCTCTTCAGACACTGGGAAAAGCCTTCTGGCTTGGCAGTGTTTAAGGCCAGGACCACTTCAAGGGGGTCTTTGGGGATGGTGAGCTCCTGTAGGTCACTACAGATATCCCGATTGAACTGCTGAATGTTCTGGTCCTCCTCACCCCGTTCTGTCACTCTTTCATTGGCCTTCATCTCTGCATTATTAATGGCTTCCTGTAATCTTTTTACCATCCCCTTCATGTGCTTAATCTCAATGTTCCTCAGGCGATCTCCCTCTGAGAACTGCTGTTCCATCTGCTTAGATATCCAGTCGTGCACAAAGGCCTTGTAATTAGTTATGTAATTCACAAAGTTCTCAAAGTCATCATCTGAAAGCAGCTGCTTGAGAATTGAGAACTGGAAGGTGGATCGAGTGCTGAAATCCGTGGTTTTCTCTCCTGTCAACACTTCATCCACAAGGTCAGGGCCCAGAGACTTGGTGATGTATTCCTTCACTGCATTTAATAATGGGTAACAGAAAATATACTCTATTCATTTCAGAACTAAATTTCAAAAACTGAAATTATTTGTATATGATTTTAAATCCTGTTCCTTTTACCTGTGGCAGGTGTCCCAGGTGTGCTGTGCTCAGCAGGTCTTGTCTCTCTCTGCTGAGTCCCAGATTCCAACACACCTGACTGTGATTCTTCCTTTTTATTCTGCTCTTTAAAAGTTTCCTGTAAATCAGACCTTGATTTACCCCCTTCTCATCCCCATTTTTACCCACAATTTGGGAAATCTCATTTCATTGAGAAGTGAGATTACATACTAATATACATACTAATAAAAAAATGTTTTAAGTACTTGAAACACTGAAAAATACACACAACGAACACTGAAAAGATCACACTGGGACCCTCCAGGACTGGAGTTTGGACCCTGCTCTGGAGTTTGTGTAAGAACTCTCACCTTCTTCTCCTCATGTGCAGTACACACAGTGTCTTTGGTGTCTTTTCTCAAAGTCCCATCCATGGTGGCAGTATCTGCTAGACCACTCTTTGCGTCTGACTTAGCTGTGTCTGCAGAGGACGGCTGGGCCTGGGCCAGGCATGAGGATGGGTCCTCTGGTGCTGGTTCTAGGCCCAGACTGGATCTGTTGTCTGTGGTCCCCTCCTGATACTCAGAATCTGCACCAGAGATGTTCAGAGACAGACCACAGTCACACTCCCTGGTATAAAAGGTGCAAGGAAGTGGTCCACAATCCTTATCATCCACCTCAAGTCAAATTTTGATCATTGGAATGCATAATAATAATGTGAATCAGGGTAAACTCATAGCCCATATTTATAAGGTTTTAAATGAGAAGTCTAAATATTAAATATGCATTCAGCCCATACAACGTATATGCAAGAGGAGGTAGACCCCAGCAGCAGTATAAATTAAGTGCATTAGGGGGTCCAAGGATGTGTCAATTGGAGGAGGCCCACATGGTTAGTGTTGGTATGGATTCCTTGATCCTAGCCTGTGATTGGCCACAAATGGAATTTTTGAATATGGTGATTAAACAAATCTAATAGGCTGGAACAACAGTTCTTTGTCTCTGAAAACTATATAAACTCATGTATTGAACTTGATATGTTTGAAGACTGTACCCGTACTTCTTCCTGACCGGTCATTTTATAAAAACATCAAATAGAGCTCCTGTTCGGTATCTTTAGCTTCAACACCATCATTTTTGTTACAAAATTCCTACCAGACACTGGCACACTGAAAAGCACTTCTGATCCAGGCAGACTGCATCTTCCCTAACTCTGAGTGACACTATGGCCATTAATGCACCTGTGGGGCTACCGGCCTCCAATAGCACAGGCATGGTCAGGATTTGCTCCCAGGCCAATACAGTAGAAACATGCTTTACCAGTTTATTTTACACACTAAAAACATTTCCATTCCATATTTTATCATGTCAGGCTGCATTTAATAGTGGGTAACAGAAAATTTACTCTATTCATTTCAGAACTAAATTTCAAAAACTGAAATGACTCGCATATGGTTTGAAAACCTGTTTCTCTATACCTGGGGCAGGTGTGACAGGTGTGATGTTCTCAGCAGGTCTTGTGTCACTCTGGTGGTTCTCAGACTCCAACAGACTTGTCTGTGATTCTTCCTTTTCTTTCTGCTCTTTAAAAGTTTCCTGTAAATCAGACCTTGATTAACCCCCCTTTTCACCCCCCTTTTTACCCACAATTTGGGAAATCTCATTTCATTGAGAAGTGAGATTATATGCTGATATTTAAAAATAATGTTAAGTGCATGAAACACTGAAAAATACACACAACAAACACTGAAAAGATCCCACTGCGGCCCTCCAGGACTGGAGTTTGGACCCTACTCTGGTGTTTATGTAAGAACTCTTACCTTCTCCTCCTGCTCATCCTTCCCCTTCTCCTTCTCCGCCTCCTCGTCCTGGGCACTACACACAGTGTCTTTGGGGTCTTTTCTGTCAGTATCTGCTAAACCACTCTCTGCGTCTGACTTATCTGGGTCTGCAGAGGAGGGCTGGGACTGGGCAGGGCATGAGGACGGGTTCTGTGGTGCTGGTTCTGGGGCCAGACTGGATGTGTTGTCTGCGGTCCCCTCCTGATACCCAGAATCTGCACCAGAGATGTTGTTCAGAGACAGACCACAGTCACACTTCCTGCTATAAGAGGTTCAAAGAAGGGTCCTCAACCCTTAATATCCACCAAAAGTCAAAATTTGATCAAAACTGAGATTATATGTTTTTAAAACCAGTTCCTTTGTACCTGGAGCAGGTGTGCCAGGTGTGCTGTGCTCAGGAGCTGTTGTGTCTCTCTGCTGGTTTTCAGACTCCAACAGACTTGTCTGTGATTCTTTATCTTTCAAAGTTTCCTGTAAATCAGACTGTCATTTACCCCCCTTTACCCACAACTTGGGAAATCTAATTTCAATGAGAAGTGAGATTACATGCTGATATTATAAAAAAGTTTTAGGTACTTGAAACACTGAAAAATACACACAACAAACACTGAAAAGATCCCACTGCGGCCCTCCAGGACTGGAGTTTGGACCCTACTCTGGTGTTTATGTAAGAACTCTCACCTCCTCCTCCATCTCCTCCTTCTCCTCCTGCTCATCCTTCCCCTTCTCCTCATTCTCCTCCTCTTCCTGCGCAGTACACACAGTGTGTTTGGTGTCTTCTCTCAAAGCCCCATCCATGTCATCAGTATCCGCTATACCACTCTCTGTGTCTGACTTATCTGGGTCTGCAGAGGAGGGCTGGGACTGGGCCAGGCAGGAGGATGGGTTCTCTGGTGCTGGTTCTGGGCCCAGACTGGATGTGTTGTCTGTGGTCTCCTCCTGATACTCAGAATCTGCACCAGAGATGTTCAGAGACAGACCACAGTCACACTTCCTGCTATAAGAGGTTCAAAGAAGGGTCCTCAACCCTTAATATCCACCAAAAGTCAAAATTTGATCAAAACTGAGATTACATGATTTTAAAACCAGTTCCTTTGTACCTGAAGCAGGTGTGCCAGGTGTGCTGTGCTCAGGAGCTGTTGTGTCTCTCTGCTGGTTTTCAGACTCCGACAGACTTGTCTGTGATTCTTTATCTTTCAAAGTTTCCTGTAAATCAGACTGTAAGTCATTTATCCCCCCTTTACCCACAATTTGGGAAATCTCATTTCACTGAGAAGTGAGATTACATGCTGATATTGTTTTAACAAATTTAATTACACGATACACTGAAAAATGCACACAGAAATATTGCCAGCAGATTGAACAGCTCTGCTAGCTAACCATTTCATCTGAAATAAGCAATAGGGAAATGACTGCATGCATAAACTAATCAAATGGTTGAAAATGAATGCAGTTCAGAAAACTAGCTGCATCTGTCCCCGAATGAATACAAATGAAAATGTTCATGTCCTTGAGATTCAGCTATAGAATTGCTATGAATGCCATGAATAAATGACCTTGAATAATTCAAAGCCATGTTCAAATGGTGTGAATGAAGCTGTACAGAAATAAAGACTGATTGACCAGCCAGGGTGTACCTCTGCCTCATCTTCAGGAGGGCCAGGGTCAGGGTGGCCAAGGCTCTGGGACTGGGTGCTGTCATCAGAGTGGGTGTGGTTATCATTATGGGTGTGGTCATCAGAGTGGGTGTGGTCACTACAGTGGGTGTGGTTATCATTGTGGGTGTGGTTATCAGAGTGGACTTGGCTCTCACTGTTTGGGTGCTCAGGCCTTTCCTGTTGGTTAGAGTCTAATACAGTGGGTCAAAAGAACAAGCAGAATGGCAGCTGTCACAATATAGGCAGATCCCTCTACACACGATAAAACACTGGCTCTAAATATCTTTCCATTTAGCTGAATGGTTGTAGAAATAAACAATTGAGAGTCATTGTCAGCCTGCAGCTTAATAAGGGCCCACAGACAATACACTCTTATGAATTTTATTGTGGGTTCAGAAAGTTGGGAACCATGGTTTCACAATGCAGGGGAACCCTTATTTCTGTTGGAGGTTTTGGGGGTGGCATTACTCAGCACCCCATCATCCATTTCCTTGGAGATGGTGGCAATGCATTCAGTTCCCGGCTGCAGGTCCGACAGCACAACCCTGTGGACGACGGCAGAACTGCCCCTGGGTTCTGCTCCAGAAATGCTGACCTTGAGGTCTACAATCAGGTTCCCAGGTACAGAAAGCTCTGTGTGAAAGAAGCATTAGCACTAGCATTAGCAGATATAGCAGAAAGCAACAGTCTCATTATGTGCATTATTATGTGCATAAAAATGGCCCTCATGGCCCTGAAAATGAATGCTGTCCCACTTTCAATTCAAATTTGAACCTAGGTGGCACATTTAGATAAAATGTGTACATGAAGCATTAAGATGATCAGCAAAATCTCTCAAGAAACCTGCAAAAACCAAACCAAGGGAAATTTACTTGTTTTCACAAACGGCCCTGTTTCTTACAGAATACAAGATCTCTCTATACAAGATAAAACACTGGCTCTAAATATATTTCCAAATATCTGCATGGTTGTAGCAGTAAACATTTGACAGTAATATTTCAATCAAGGCTGATCGAGAGTATTGCAGGGATTTCTGCAGCCATATACAGTCCCAGTGACCAGCCTAAAAAAAAACCAAAACAAAACAGCCACTACAAAACAACACACCCCTAACCGTGGGCAACCACCATGGTCAAAAAGCTAACACCTCGTTTTCAAAGAACAGCATACAGCGCTGTGAAAAAGTATTTCCCCCTTCCTGATTTCTACTATTTCATATTTGTCACATTGAATGGTTTCCGATCTTTTGACAAAATGTAGTATTGAACAGAAACTGAGTAAACGCAACAGACATTTAAAAATTAATTTTTTATTTATTTTATTGTGTCTGGCATAAAGCAAATAGACCATTTCACAGAAAGAACATCATACCAACAGTCAAACACGGTGGAGGTACTGTGATGGTGTGGAGATGCTTTGCTGCCTTGTGAGCTGGATGACTCGCCATTGTTAAAGGAACCATGAATTCTGTTCTGTAGCAGAAAATTCTTAAGGAGAATGTCCTGCCATCAATCCATAACCTACCAAATTGTCCAAATTAAAGCAGATCATTTTCTGCAAAGAAAGGTGGGCTAAAATTCCTCCACAGTTTGGTTGTATTTATTGGGGCTAAAGGTGGTGCAATCAGTTATTAAGCTTATGGGTGTTTGATAACTTATTTCATTAAATAAATGAAATCATTAAAAAAAAGTTTTTTGTGTTTACTCAGGTTCCCTAATATTACATTTTGTCTAAATATTAGAGTGACAAATATGCAATAATAGAGGAAATCAGAAAAACCTAAATAATCTTGCTGAGTACACTAGCTATATAAAACATTAGGGCAGTTCATGTAAATATCAGTTACTAAAATCTAATTTCTTCATATAACTGCTACTGCTTTGACTAATTTAGCAAGCTGGACTAATTCAAGCTAGCTAAGCGATGACCTGAAAATGAAGCTAGGGGACCTGGTTGCTAACTAGCTCGTTGGGTTTACCTGTGACAGGTGCCCTTGCAGAGCACAGTCTGTAGCCGCATTCACTGCAGAACTTGTCATTCTGCCCACATTCCCTGCGGCACTGGGGGCAATCCATCCTCCTCCCTCTGGGCAAACATCACAAAATGACAGAATGAAGAACCAAAGCACCCTGCACTGAAGGTAAAAGTGTTAGGATCTGGGGATGGAAGGGGACCACGGATGAAATTAGTGCGGCCCATTGGAGATTTGTGTAGATTGCAGAGGGATCTCTGGTGACTTCAGCAGGCTATATGTCAGCTTGGTTTAGAAATCTTGTATTTTTGTTAATAAATGATGGCCATTTTAGTCTTAATCACTGAAGATGCAGGTGTGTTCCGTTCACTGTATTAACTTTGCTGTGTCAGTTCTACTTCTCATTGCCAACCTGAACTTACTATACAAGGCCGAGCAATCTTGTCAAAATCTCCGCGTTAATGATTGTATCTCAGGTAGCCGGGCCGTGGAAACTAAATGTCTTCATGTCATCAAAGGAAGGCTCGGCATGATTGAAATGCATTAAATTACATTAATTACATTAGTTACATGAATTACAGTCATTTAGCCGACACCCTAAACCAGAACAACTTAATATACAGGAAAACAAAAGTGAATTAACCTGATAAATTGACTAATAGTGCCAAACCAGACTAACAGGATTTCACAGCAAATAAGAATATATGTAACATTAAGGATCTACATCCATAGAGTCCTTGCAATATAATTTTTTGGTCTCGTTATCTCAAGATCATGACATACCTTTTGATCACAAGAAAATGGAGTTAGCCTCCTGATCATGGCTTATTTATTCTTGTGATCATTTCGAGGCGGCTGATCCTGCTGCTGCTAGCAGTATTTGCATGGGTGTGGGTGAGACCAACCTTCTCCAAACAAAAACTTAACATTTCCCATTAAGGGCATCACCAATTAGCATACTTTCCAAACATTTCGTTTCTATATTTAGCATTACATTTACATTCACATTTAACATTTATATTTACACATAATCCATGATTTTTCAATGTTGCTTTAATGCAGAACATTACTCTCGTAAAAGTGATTACAATTTGGGACTACAACAAGCATCGTTTCTCCTGATTAATTTTCCAGTTGAACTCAATGGAAAAAATATTTAGGAGAAACAATGCTTGTAGTATCTACTGCATATCTGACAGCAGCACGGTGGTTTGAGGCTCATTTGATATCTTGGACCCTTGATGACTTAAAGCCATCTAGCCAACAAATGTGTTCCATACTGTATCAGCATAATTTACAGCTGAATCTAGTCCCATCCCCCAATTCCCATAGAGATCCATTCAAATGATCCATTTTTGTATCGCTTGTAGGACAACCTGAAAATAAGATATCCAGACTCTGATTATGTTGATAGGTCACAGACATCAGGAAGTCATGGCATGCAAATGATATGCAACCATATACAAAACATGACTCTTTTATTTGACTATTGAATTTCCCTGTTTCAAGCTTTTTCCTCAACAGTTCACTGCAGCAAAAGTAAACGAGCAAATGGTGGCACAGGAGGTCTCAGGAGTGCATTTGTTTAATTCTTGCTAGTTTTCTGAACAATGATTTGTTGTTAAGACCATTAAAGGCTTAATATTGTACCATTTTTTGTGCCCAGGCGTGTAGTCTGCTGCACAGATGAGAGAAAGAGCCTGCAAAAGACAGCCAGATTGGGGAGTTTGCAAATAGTAAATAATTTGAAATGTAGATAGTTTGGTGTCCATGAAAAGTTCCCAATGGAAAGAAGGATAACCAAAGTCAATTGAATGGTGGAATAGTTTTTTTTAAAAAAAACTTTACTTTGATATTATATTTGTTTCATTTTGTTCTTATTAGCATTTTGCTTTGTTGTATTAAGACTTTCATTCAAATAGGTCTTTGTGTACTTTGAGACTATATCACTAATTAGCCAGCAAATGTACCAACATCAACGATGACTTCCAACATCCAAAACCTAAATAACCTGAATAGGCAGGTCTGCTTTAAGGCATGAGTTCCAGACTGCAGGCCACACACCACAGAAAACACAGTATTTTGGAATAAGATCAAAAATAATTAATTGATTGATTAATTTAGATTAAACAGTAAGAGATAAATACAGATGTGGTCCATGCGGTTAAAAATACTCAACAAAATGCTTGATGCGCAGAAGCTGATTCTGACATCGTGAGGGAAATGTGTGAGTCACTTGGAGGAAAATCTTGAGAAAAGATGTAAAAGGCGGGAAATACTGTGGATACACATTTTTGGGACCAAATTTCCAGAAGACCAACTTCAGCCAGCAAAACAACATGAGTTGAGGGTGACTCAACTGGAGAGGATATACGTTTATTTTAATTATCTAAAAAGATTTTAAAAGATTCTGTATGGAAGAATTGTCAAAGACCCCCATGCCTAATATCCTAAAATATACAAGACAACTTAATAGTTTAATCTCTGTCAAGGTAGGGTACACAAAGTACAGGGAACCGGAGCCCCAATAATCAAATCAAAATGATTACTAGTTGAAAACAATTGTGTTTGTGTAAAATATAATTTTCCTGTGTTGCTTGTATAGCAAAGCTTTCATAAAGCACAAATAAACTACAGTATTTAACAAAGTGTTTGCAGTCTAAAGTCCTGTTTGTATGTATAATAAGCTGTTAATGAAAAAGAGGGTGTACTTGTTTCATTCATCCATCGTATAATCCTGCACGGTCCTGGGCTACAGTGCTGCTCTATAGCAATATCTGCCAATATTAGTTTTGCCTCACTTACCGGGATAATCTGTTCTGGAATCAGTTCGCGCACAATCTTTTCCGCAGAAGAATAAAGCGAAGCGTGAAGATGCGATCAGGATCTTTTTCACAGCGGATGCTCTAGACTGGGCACAGAAACAACTACTGACTGTCACCCAGTTTTATAAGCAAGCAAATCGAAAGTATTATTGTCAGTTTCGTTTGGGCGAGGCTATTAAGGGGGATAGGCTACGATATTACATAGTCTGTTTGTATTACAGTAACATATTGATATTCTGTTGTTATTACAATTACATTATGACACGTTAGCTCAGGATTTGTTCAATAGTTCACCATATGTAACTTTACTGATATCAACTGTGGGTCAATCGATGAATCAATACCGCAACCAAAAATTTGAATAACAATAATTTCCCGTATAGCGTTATGGAACGTATTACTGCAAACTGTTCTTCCTGATTGAAAAGTCCTTAAATACGGAATATTCATTTTATGTAACATGCAAGTCCGTTTCTGGCATAATTTGACTCTGAGAGAAATTGATACCTCTTTAGACATCAAAAATGTCTAATTACAACATTGAACGATATTTTTACGGTTCGCGAAATTGCATTTAAGGTTGTAATTAAAATCTCATGAAAAACACGTTTTCAACGTACAAAAATGCCGCGTTACTCACACATACAAAGCACTGTCTGTAAGTCATGACTTCAGATATGTCTGCCATTAAAAGTATTGATATCAAAATTGTGCCAAGTTTCATTAAACAATACTGGCTAATCTCACACAAATTAAACAAGCTGTATTTCACAGCAATGCTACCTAACGTTTCCTCAATTCTCTCTTCTTTTTTTTAACTTTTTACTTTTTTTGTCTTTGTTATTTTCATTTATTGTTTTAGTTTATTGTTTTTGCCCAGAACCTCTGAGGGGCAAGGGTGAAGGTGTTCATTTATTTGATTTCGTATTTGTGTGAGTGCTCTTTCTCTCTCTCTCTCTCTCTCTCTCTCTCTCTCTCTCCCCCTCCCTCCCTCCCTGCCTGCCTGCCTGCCTCCCTCTCTCTGTCACTCTCCCTCGCTCCCCCTCCCTCCCTCCCTGCCTGCCTGCCTGCCTCCCTCTCTCTGTCTCTCTCCCTCGCTTCCTTCCAGGGGCGTCACACCGGCGTGGCAAACCTCTTCTTGTTTGCCTGTTAAAGAAGTGTTTTCTTTGACACTTTGCCTATAAGGCCAGCATCCCAGAGTCGTCTCTTCACTGTTGCAGATGAAACTGATGTTTGGTGAGTACTGTTCAATGAAGCTGCCAGCAGAAGATCTGTGAGGGGGCTGTTTTTCAAACTAGAGACTGATAACCTTGTCCTTCTGTGTAGTTGTGCATCTGGGCTTTTCACTCCTCTCTCTGTCCTGGTTATTCATAGCACTCACACTGACACCGCAGCCCAGTATCTCCCCCAGCCACCCCCAGCCCAGTATCTCCCCCAGCCCAGTGACTCCCCCAGCCCAGTGACTCCCCCAACCCAGTGCCTCCCCCAACCCAGTGCCTCCCCCAGCCCAGTGCCCCCCAGCCTCCCCCAGCCCAGTATCTCCCCCAGCCTCCCCCAGCCCAGTATCTCCCCCAGCCTCCCCCAGCCCAGTGCCTCCCCCAGCCCAGTGCCTCCCCCAGCCCAGTGATGTTTTTGTGAATAGTTTAAAGATTAAAAGAAAATGAAAAAAAAAGAAGTTAATACTGATCATTAACACTTGCCACACAAAGTACTTGACGCCTAGTTGCATGATTTATTACTTGAAAATGCATTGTGTGCATTTATAAATCAACATTGCTCCCACGCTTTGTGGAATTGTTATTTTTATTTATTTTTTTTTTGGTTATCTTTATGTTTTTATAAAATGTGTGTTTAAACTGGATGGGTGGGCCTGTGATGGTCTGCTGCAGGTTAGCCTGAGCTCACCTGCCTTTTGCTCCGGCCTCACCTGGACAGGAGTCACCTCTTTAGCTTCTGTGTGCTTCATCACCCTTTTCCTGTCCCCTGACTGAATGATTTATTCTCCAAGGGACAGACTGATTTTCCCTGCTCCTCTCAGGAGCTCTGGGTTTGATTGGAAACACTTTCCCTGCACTTTGTGAAGAGGCTGCTGGATATACAAGTATGAGTGATTATGCATTTGCTTTGTTGTTCTGAAATGTGTGAAGACAGTGGGACCTGATGAACGTCTTGGAGCAGCATTTGGCTTCCCCTCAGTTTATTGGAGGAACAGTGTGGTGCATCCTGGGTAAATTTCTGCTTTGATCTAAAGCTCCCTCGCTTCCTTCCAGGGGCGTCACACCGGCGTGGCAAACCTCTTCTTGTTTGCCTGTTAAAGAAGTGTTTTCTTTGACACTTTGCCTATAAGGCCAGCATCCCAGAGTCGTCTCTTCACTGTTGCAGATGAAACTGATGTTTGGTGAGTACTGTTCAATGAAGCTGCCAGCAGAAGATCTGTGAGGGGGCTGTTTTTCAAACTAGAGACTGATAACCTTGTCCTTCTGTGTAGTTGTGCATCTGGGCTTTTCACTCCTCTCTCTGTCCTGGTTATTCATAGCACTCACACTGACACCGCAGCCCAGTATCTCCCCCAGCCTCCCCCAGCCCAGTATCTCCCCCAGCCCAGTGCCTCCCCCAGCCCAGTGCCTCCCCCAGCCTCCCCCAGCCCAGTATCTCCCCAGCCTCCCCCAGCCCAGTATCTCCCCCAGCCTCCCCCAGCCCAGTGCCTCCCCCAGCCCAGTATCTCCCCCAGCCTCCCCCAGCCCAGTATCTCCCCCAGCCTCCCCCAGCCCAGTGCCTCCCCCAGCCCAGTGCCTCCCCCAGCCCAGTGATGTTTTTGTGAATAGTGACAAAAAGTAATTTTTTTGTCACTTTTAAAATGGCTGACTCAACACACTCCCGCCCCATAATGTGTTAAGTCCTGGTCTAGCACACTGTCTCTGACTCAATGTGGACAGACTCCAGTGACTGAGTCCTGATGTAAATCCTGGTTGATTGTAAGACTAGAAGGATCAAGCTTTCATCTTTATGCCCCTTTCATTAATAAACATGGAAAGGTTTTTTCCCCCAGTGCAGGTAATTACATTGGGCACAATTGTAAATTGTGTATTTTCAGTTACCTGAGACAGAAGGTGAAGCCAGCAGCAATGATTTGATGTTAAATTGATTTATTGCCATCTAGTGGTAGAATGGAGATACTGCCATTGTCTTCAGGCAGCTCAGTTGTTCAGGCAGTGAAGAAAATAAGGGACTATTTATCAAGTTCAGATTAAATTAAACATTTATTTTGATTATGCCATTTGTGAAAGTAATAAGTGCTCAAACATGTGGTGAAATACATAACTTTTACTAAGTGCAAAGAAGCAAAACAAATTTTGAATCCAGCATTCTAAAAAAGAAAAATAAACAGTCATCATGAAAGCTATAAGGGTGGCACAGTGGTGCAGTCCTAGGATCGAATCCCTGGGCCTAGTTACCATCCCTGATTATGCATCCAAGCAATGGAATAATGAACAAAGCTCAGCCATGCTAACTCAGACAGTGTGTATAGATAAAAGCTGCATAGGTTATGATAGAGGTAACATCACCTTTTAGCATGTATATGGTTTTATATGTATAATGACTGGTTGAGGGTATTATCTGTATCTGAGTATCAGAGACAGCTCAGTGAAGGCTGCAAAAATGCAGTAATGTATGTATCAGTGATACTCTCTCTTTCTTAACATCAGTGATGATTTAATTTAATGCTCCCTTTTAAAAAAATATATGCGTTTTATTTTTATTGTATTTTTATTTTTAACCTATAGCCTTTTCTTTCATAGGATTCAAATTGGTTGGGGCACTTTTTGTGATTAGCCATGATTTGAGTGAGTAGACTATTAATTAATGCCACTCAGACAATACATTTTCAACCCGACTGCAACAGGGGACATATAATCAATTTAATTGAATCTCCTTATGTTTGCATCTGGAAGAATTCCTTGTACCTGTGAGTATAATATTTCATATTAATTCAAATCAGTAGATCACCCTACTGAAACACCCATTTAACCTTCTGTTTTCATCTGGAAGGATTCCTCCAGGCTTTTCATGGCTCGGTCGTGGGTTATATCTCTCCAAAGAGAGGGGATGTCTGCAGGCATAGCGTGATATTCCTCGGCAAACATCTTGTTAAACTTTTTGAAGACGTACTTCCAGTAGTCTGAGGCCTGGATGCTCGTGTCAGGCTGGATGTGCCAGTCAGGGTAAATGCTCCGATAGTCCTTGTATGGATGACATTTCCACTCTGTTTCTGGTGAACCGAATGTTCCCTCACTGACAACACAGGTGGAGCAGACATCAACATATAATTGACCCGAAACCGTGTATCTGTATGACCCAGTCCCCAGAGGACGGTGAATGGAAGCAAAGTGCTCTGTGTGGTTCTTGCCGCCTGCTTCACATGGGGTCTTGCAGAAGGGACACTGCCTCCCACAGCCAAACACCCTGTTAAACAGCTCCTTCTGTGGCTGAAAGGGCAGTGAGGTCAGCCTGGCCCTCACATCCCCACCCCTCTGAAACTCTGCAGTAAAGGACTGCTCCATTTCATCCACAAGCACCTTCAGACACTGGGAAAAGTCTTCTGGCTTGGCAGTATTTAACGTCAGGATAGCTCTGAGGGGGTCTTTGGGGATGACAAGCTCCTGTAGGTCACTACAGATATTCTGAATGAACTGCTGAATGTTTTGGTTCTCCTCACCCCTTTCTGTCACTCTTTCATTGGCCTTCATCTCTGCATTCTTAATGGCTTCCTTTAATCGTTCAACCATATCCTTCAAGTGCTTAATCTCAATTTTCCTGAGGCCATCTCCCGCTGAGAACTGTTGTATCATCTGATCAAATATCCAGCCCTGCACAAAGTTCTCGTAGTTTCTTATGTAATTCACAAAGTTCTCAAAGTTATCATCTGAAAGCAGCTGCTTGAGGATTGAGAACTGGAAGAAGGTTCGAGTGCTGAAATCCTTGGCTTTCTTTCCTCTCAACACTTCATCCACAAGGTCAGGGCCCAGAGACTTGGTGATGTATTCCTTCACCGCTGGTGCAAGACAGTTGTAGGTGAACTCCTCTGCTTTCTTCTGACACTGGTCTCTTTCATTGAATAGGTCCTTAAAGTCAGTGCGGTACTGTTCCTTGAACTGCTTCAGACAGCAACGTGGATCATTTGTATGGATAAAATTCAAATGCATTTTTAGAAACTCTCGTGCTGCATGTCCACAGATGTGGATCTTTAGACTGGCCTGAAAGTCAGCACTTGTTTCCAGATCCCTGTGCTTGTCCAGGTTTTCATCTATCATACGAAACAAGTCCATCATGTATGTGTTATGGTAATCAGACCTAGTTCTCACTTGTTCAGCTACAAACTGCCTGCTGGACTCAATGATGTGATCAACCATCTTCTGTGTCTTTATCTTCTGCTCATCTTCAAACATTTTGTTCCATATCTTTTTAAATATTCCTTCACTCTTCACTTTGAATGGGTCAATTCCACAGTCAGACAAGTTGCTCACTTTGGACAGCATTTCACATACTGAGCTGCCTTTCATCTCTAAGTTAACCCATAGCTGGTGGAAGATATCTTGGACAATATCTTGTTTTTCCAGGCCAGAGAACTTTAGTTCTGCCACAGTGTCATTCCACATCTTCTCAAATTCCGCCCCCAGCTGTTGATCTGACAGAACTTTACTTTTCCTGCATTTCTTCACCAGGTCCAGAACCTTTTGCTCCATTACAGCTGTATGATTTTTCTTGATGTTCTCTAACCTGAACATACCTTTTCTGATCTCCACAGCTGCCTCTAGCTTGTTTTTAACAGAGTTCTCTGTCTCCTTCCGTATGGTTTTGGCTGAGTTGATGAATTCCTCCTTGTACTTCTCTACTAAGTGAACGTGTCCTTCAGACCTCTTGTAGAATTCAGCGAGGTTGTCCAAAATGAGCTTTTCCCCTTTAGTGAGTTCTAGGGAGGCCTCATATTTCAGGCTGCGCAGTAAGTCGTCCACCTTTGAGGATGGCTGAATCTGTCCTGCTATTGTGCCAAAGTTTGACACCTTTGTCTCAGCTTGGCTTAACCAGGAGTACATGCTCTTCCTGAAGGCCCACTCCAATTTGTTGAACTCAGTGCAAAGCTGAGTATAAGCTTCAGCCACAAGGCTGTTGCGAAAACTAAAGATGAAGTTCTCATACTTCACTGCCTTCCACAAACTCTTGGTCCATTTAAGGAACTCAGTGAATGTGTGTGGTGAGCTCTTTCCAGATTTGTGTTCCTTAAAATGCTCAATCACACTCCTCTTGAACTGATTCACAGAATCACTGTAGCCAACATTCACCGGTGCCATGGGAGGGATGCCATGCCAGAGCCCAGGGATGTACCAGTTGTTTCTCTCTGGATCATACTCCATGACATCAGTAAATATTTTGTTGTTTCCCCCTTTTTCCATCTTAGCTGCTGCTTGGGTCATCTCATTCAGCTGCTCCAGCAGAAGCTTCCTGTCTCTCATGTTCTTGTCATGGGCAGAGATGTCTGGTACATTCTGGTGCACAAACTGACAGCAGGGTTTTCTCCCAACTTCTTTCATGCGCAGGAAGGCGTGCACCACAATCTGCAGGATGTCCTTCATCTCTGTGCAGTTCTCCATGGCGATGTTGATGACTGTGATGTCACTCAGCCCCACCACCAGAGTGGCCAGTTCATTATCATGCTCATAACTGTCATCCAACTGGGCCAACTCTGGTGACTTCAGACCTTCAGTGTCAATAACCATGATGTAATCACACCGAAGCTGCTTTTTAAATTCCTCTTTCACTCTGATGAGGAGCATGAAGGCCCCTCTTGTGCACCTGCCACTACTGACGGCAAACTGGACCCCAAACATGGTGTTCAGGAGGGTGGACTTCCCAGTGCTCTGCACCCCCAGTACAGTCACCACTCGGATCTTACATTTGTCCTGTGTTAGTTGATTGAGTTCCTTCAGAACCTGAGTCACCCACTGCAGAGGAATGTTGGATGCATCTCCATCCACCAGCTCCAGAGGGAAGCCTTCCTGCAGCAGCTCGGCAGCCAGACGTGGCAGGCCCTGAATCTGAGGGGTGGGGCCATCAGGGAGTGAGCAGGCCGTTTCATACAGCTGACCCATTTCCCGCAGGAAGTGCTCTGTCCCCAAGGAGCAACTGCAGATCCTCCTGTCCAACTCTGCAATGAGCTCCTTGTTTTCCTCAGAATTCTGACACTGTTCCTTGTACTCCGCCCGAAGGAGTGGAAGGTTTTTGCGTGACAGGTTGTCCAGTTTGATCTTCATCCACTTGAGGAAATACTTGCGCTCCTCTGTGGAACCAGGCATTGCTTTGATGAAACAGGACATAGACTCTGAGATGTTGTGAGCCCTCTGCTGTGCTCTGAGCTGCTGCATCTGTTCTGTTAGCTCATTCCTGTAAACTTCTATGTTTTTCTCCCCAGCATTTTTCATCCTGCACACTTCCTTCTCCAGTTTGGCCAGCTGTTTCCATGCAGTCCCTTGCAAGGGCAGCTCTTTCTCCTTGAAGCTCGGTATATCAGAAATCCTTTTTGTGATTTCATCAGCCTTCTGCTTTCCATTCTTACAGCAGTCACAATCTTCATCAACATGGATTCCAAGCTCATGGGCTACATCAGACATCCGTTCAATGCTCATTTTGACCACGTTTCCCTTTAAAATTCCACTGATACCCAAACGCAGGGTTTTGATGAATTCTGTATCATTAATCTGCGGACCCTTTATGATGATGTTACTGGGATTTAGCTCTAACTCAGAAACACATCTTCTGAAATCATCTTTATTGAAGCTCTTGCTCTGTGAATTGATGATCCAGAACCAATGATCTTTCAGGTGCTGGGAGTCCAGAAATTTGTATTCAGACCCAAAATCATCACAAAACACAAATATGGCAGCAGAGTTGTGACAAAGGAAAGCGTACTGAGTTTCAAAGTCCCTGAGGTCCCCACGGAGGTTAGCTATAGCCAGTGGCTCAGAGAAGATGTCAATGTTTCTCTTCCCACTGGGAAGATACCAGCTGATCTCCACCAGCCCGTTGGAAATCCTCCGTGGGGTGTCACCGCACTCCATGTTTCTGTGAACAAAGGTTTCGTGGTACTGCTGAGGGTTGCTGAGAACTTGGTTCAGAATCTGAGACTTGGACAAGCTGCTGTTTTTCAGCCTCACAAAAGAGACCAGTGGGAGTTTAGAGACAACAATGCTCTCCTCCACAAACCCTCTTTGGTCCTCCAAAGAGTGCGGCTTGTACTTTTTCACAACATCCCTCATGGCCCAGAGCATTAAAGTGCACTGCTGTGTATCACATACAGGAAGCAGCAGAGGCACGGAGAACTGGCACATGGACATTTTCAAAACCATCTCCTGCTGGAGGAAGCCGTCTGAGCAGAGAAACACAGCAGTTATGAGGTCCAGGGGGTTGACTCTGTTGCTGCTGGCCTGTGGATTGCACAGGGTGTTCAGTAAGCTGCCCAGGGTCTGGGGTCCTGTATCCTGTTTTGACGCGCACCTCACACTCCTAGCAGTCACATTCACCATCATCAACCTCCTCAGGAAACACCACGGCAGAGATTTCAGAGACTGGATGCTTTCATCACTTGAAGTCTCTCCATCAATCTCCAGCACCTTGCTCAGAGTCACCTTGTTCTTCAGGTGGTGTTCCAGTCCCAAGTCACTCACCAGTTCATCCAGACTAGTTCCTGTCATTGTGGAAATAAAATGAATTGCATTACTACATTTCTGTACAGTGACACACAAGGCGTTTAAAATTACTAATAATAGATGTGAATGTAATGCTTACAAAAAGGACCTAAACAATTCAGCGTATTTTTATGAGGTTTAAAATGACATTCCCCAACTTGCAGTGACTCCCCTCCATGTCTCGGACCACTTCTTTCTTCCTTTCTCCCTCTCCTATTTACTCCCCCTCAATTCATCCAATAGCTCACCCACAGTAACTTTCAGGAGAAATCTCCCTACTCTGTCACAATCCGCCCTCATCTCCACTGCTCTGTCTACACTTCCCCCTCCTGCGTCTTTCTCTAACCTACCAGTGGATCTTGCCACCGCCACCCTCAACTCCTGCCTCACTCAGTCCCTCGACTCACTTTGTCCTCTTGTCTCCAAACCAGCACGCTCCTCACCCCCCTGCCCATGGCTGACCGAGTCACTACGCTCCAGCAGAACATCACTGCGGGCTGCAGAGAGGAAGTGGAGGAAATCCCGATCCTCTGATGACCTGACCGCATACCATACCCTGCTGGCGACTTTCACATCTGCCCTCACGTCTGCGAAAGCCTCTTTTTTCCAATCCAAGATCATGTGTCTCTAATCCACGTAAACTATTCTCCACCTTCTCTTCCCTCCTCATTCCTCCTCCACCCCCACCTCCCTCTTCCCTCTCCGCAGATGACTTTCTGGCCGCCTTTGAAGGAAAGGTGGCTACAATCCGGAACTCCTTCGCCCATCCAGTGAGCCCCCCAACCCCCCGGGACAAACCCACAATCACACTGACCTCCTTTGAAATGCTGGAGGACTCTGATGTATTACAACTCATCACCTATCATCGCGCAACCACCTGTCCACTTGACCCCATCCCATCTAAAGTTCTTCAATCCATTTCCAGCGAGCTCCTTCCCTATCTGTCTTCCATTGTTAATTCCTCTCTCTCCTCTGGTCACGTTCCCTCTGATTTTAAGATGGCTCGTGTTACCCCACTTCTCAAAAAACCCACCTTAGACCCCTCCGATGTAACGAATTATCGCCCCGTATCCCTTCTACCCTTTCTATCCAAAACCCTTGAACGAGCAGTTCTTAAACAACTAACCTCTTTTCTCCATCAGAACAACCTGCTAGACCCTCACCAGTCTGGCTTCCGATCCGGGCACTCAACAGAGACTGCACTCCTAGCTGTGACGGAGGCACTTGCCGCTGCAAGAGCCTCACGCCTCTCCTCTGTCCTGATCCTTCTTGACCTGTCTGCAGCTTTTGACACGGTCAACCATAAAATACTCCTCTCCACCTTGGCTGGGATGGGAATTGCCGGGACTGCCCTGTCTTGCTTCGCTTCCTATCTTGCAGATAGGACCTACCAGGTCACCTGGAAGGGGTCTGCCTCTGCTTCTTATCCACTTGTTACGGGAGTGCCGCAGGGATCTGTACTGGGTCCTCTGCTGTTCTCCTTATACACCAGATCTCTTGGTTCAGTCATTAATTCACATGGCTTTTCCTATCATTGTTATGCAAACGACGCACAACTCTTCTTTTCTTTCTCCCCCCCCCCCTCGGCCACACAGGTCAATGATAAGAGCTCTTCCTGCCTGGCTGACATCTCCACCTGGATGGCCAGCCACCATCTGAAGCTCAACCTCAACAAAACTGAGCTGCTCTTCCTCCCGTACAAGACCTCCTTGCTTTGTGAACTCTCAATCACGGTTGATGGCACCACAGTGACTGCCTCTCACTCTGCCAAGAGCTTGGGGGTGGTCCTGGATGACCAACTGGACCTCAAGGAGCACATCAAGGCAACATCACGGTCCTGCAGATTCCTCCTGTACAACATCAGGAGGATTCGACCATACCTGACGACGCACTCCACCCAGCTGCTCGTCCAGGCTACGGTGACCTCTCGCCTTGATTACTGCAACTCTCTCCTTGCAAACCTGCCAGCTTGTGCCATACAGCCACTACAGATGATTCAGAATGCCGCTGCCCGACTCATCTACAACCTCCCCAAATTCTCCCACGTCACTCCTCTGCTGCGATCACTTCACTGGCTACCGGTCGCTGCCAGGATCCGGTTCAAAGCCCTGACCCTTGCCTACACTGCCGCCAACAGGACAGCCCCCATCTACTTGCAGGACATGACTCAATTCTATGTGCCTGCTCGACCACTCCGCTCTGCGGCAGCAGGGTGCCTTGTAACCCCTCCCACCCACCCAAAGGGATCACAGAGCTTCTCCACCCTAGCTCCCCAGTGGTGGAACGAACTCCACGTCCCTCTCCGAACCTCCCCCTCACTATTCATCTTCCGCTGTGGCCTGAAGACTCATCTCTTCAGACTATACCTAGACTAACCACCACCATGCTGTATAAAAAAAAATAAATAAAAAAAAAACCCTTTTTCCTGTCACTTGTTACATGTTGCCCCATCCCTGCACTTCTTGGTAATTTGTATTTGTCCTAATACTGTAGCTTATTCTTCTGCCTAGTTGGCTTTGCAGATGTTAGACCAGGATAGTGTTCATTGTTCTCGGCTAGAAATAGCTGTACAAAATAAGTAATTGTACCTTACTGAACCCGTGTTCAGCAGTTGTCTACGATCATGAAAATGCACTTTTGTACGTCGCTTTGAATAAAAGCATCTGCCAAATGAATGTAATGTAATGTGATGTAATTTTGTCACTGACTTGTGTGTATGCATGTTGAGCTGGTCTTGCTGCAGATGCTGTTTGGAAGGACTGCAGTGATGTTGAAAGTATATTTCATCCCAGGTCTCAGATCAGAAAGGACAGCTGTGGTGGAATTGGGTGCACATATCTGTAATCTGCGCTCTTCTCCCTCACAGCCGTAGGTGATGTGGATCTCATGAGAAACTCCCTCCATGCATACCGGTCTCACTGACCTGCTCTTTACATCAGTGGCCTCCACCCTCCCAGGGGCAGATGGCTCTATTTGAGAGAACGAATAAGAAATTTCTAATTCACTTATACTGCAAGCGTCCAGTTTTGCAAAAAGTCCAGGACATTTATTAAAGGTTTCATTATTTTTGTCTGTTACTTTACAATACAAAAAATCTACAGACAACACATACCTACACTTGTACAGTTAAATCCTGGACAAAGATACCACTATCTACGGTAATATTGGCAATAAATGTTTTAATAATAGAAATCATCGGACAAAGGATTAGCTCATAACTTGAGCCATCAGTTTGTTTCCCCTTGTTTTCTCACATGGTACTTCAGTCATTCACTAGCTAGACGTCACAATGGTCTCCTTCTCAAGCCACTTCTCAAACAATTTTCCCATTTGCACCACCTCAATAATCTACGTTTATAAACTGCTAGTCATTAAGCACAGATGATGATTGATGAAGATATTTACAAGCGACACTCATATTTCATTCAGTTCCATCGCATGCTACTGTCACTCTCTGCAGAATACTGAGCACTAATTCCCACCAGCGAGCAGGACATGCAAGTCAGCTTGGACATGTTCTCTACAGTATGCTACATCTTCAGTCTCACAATTAGTACCAAAAAGTCAGAAGTAATTTATCGGCCTGTCCCAAGTAAGTGATCAGCCTCAACACAAAACTGGATGTTTACCAGGCTGTAGTAATTCCGACAGTACTTCATGCTTGTGAATCATGGACCATCTATACGCCACAGAGTTAAACCATGTTCACATTACATGTCTTTGCAAACTCCTGAGAATCAGGTAGTAGGACAAGACCCTCGACACAGAGGCTCCCACCCATTGAGGTCTGCACAATGTGCCACACCATGTTGCAGAAAGCCCAAGCTTGTTTGGCTGGACATGTCCTATGCCTGGACAATGACCGCCTTCTTTTTATACGTGAACTGGAAGAAGGAAAGTGCCCAGTTGGGAGACCTAATTTGCATGTTAAGGATAGCCTAAAAACCTTCATGAAAAAAAAAATGTAGGAATCTCTGTTGACATCTGAGAAAGGCTTGCATCTAATCGCACATTGCATGGCAAAGCCAGATCCACAGTGGATCAGGGACTGCAGAAAAAACATTGCATAGCCAAGGCCGAATGCAAGTGTGCTGCATGAAAAGCCAGAGCTGCTGGCATCTCCATCACAGCAAACATTAGCATCACATGGAGCTGAGTTTTAGAAGAGGGACCACATCTCAAATGCTCCCCTTCCGCTTATTCCCTATAAGAAACCTACTGCCTAGAGCACCTGTGCTTTGGCTCTCGTTTACACGTGGCTCACTTTTGCTCTTGTTTATGTATGGTTTGCTTTCCTTAAGAAACTTGCATTTCGAATCCACTTACTGAATCCTGAAAATGTAGATGCAAAGAATTTTAAACAATAGCAAGGACCAGCTGCTCTTACATCTGCATCCCTGGTTACGTAATACAGTATGCAGGGCAGGAATTTCACAGGGGCCATGAGGGCCATGGCCGCCATGCCCCATCAATTTGGCCTCATGCCCTTCAAAAAATTATATGCCCTGCGGCCACAGTGGCTTTGATGCCCCGCCCACACTGCCCCAGCTGATTTCGCCGTTTTCTCCTCTGCCTCTTTTCCTCTTTTCAATCCGTTTTTTAGACACCAAAAGTCACTTGAAAGAATTGAGGAAATATTGGGTAGCATTGCTGTGGAATACATCTTATTTAATTTCGGTGAGGCAAGATAGCCTATATTGTTTGTAGTACCGTAACTTGGTGTCATTTCGATATCAATACTTTTAATGGCAGGCCTGCACTGGTCTTGTATGTGTGAGTAACTTGGCACTTTTGTACATTGAAAACGTGTTTTTTATGAGATACATGGCAGACTCATCAATAACTCTATTTCCGGGCCGTGGTAGCCATCTTGTGGAGGAAGTATAGAATTGAATGAAACCACATGATCACGTTTCCCTTCTGGTTCATATACAGTTCATTGCGGTGACTGCAATGGCTTATGGTTAAGCAAAGGTGACCCGAAAAATCAATGTTTTCTGAGGATCTGATGAAAATTCATGGAGATGCTGCGCTTTTTAAAATTTTTATTAAGGCCACGCCCAATCTCCAATCCATTGGTTCATAGCTGCTGTACTTTTAATCCCAACAAGCTGGTTTCTAGTTAAAAAGTGTACTTAGGTATCTTGAACATATTCTGCAAGTGCCGTTCAAACGGGTGCAGAAATAAAAAAGCCGTAGGGAAAAAAACTGTTTTGCATAATATGCAAATTAGCATAAAATCCAATATGGCAGACTTTAAATTGAAAGATGCAGCATTATTCAGGTTACTCCAGAGATTGTGTGAAGAAATTTAATATAATGATGAGAACAGGCTGTTCAGCCCAACAATGCTCACCATTTTCCTAACTAAATTAGTGCTCTGATTACCTACAGACTAGATAGTATCTAACACTGTATCAAGCCTAGTCTTGAAAAAAATTTTCAAACAGAGTTTCTGCCTGTACTACGTGACCTGGCAAGCTATTCCACACATTGACTACTCTCTGTGTGAAAAAATTCTTCCTAATGTCAGTATGGAATGTACCTTTTGTTAATTTCCATTCATGTCCCCTTGTTCTACTGACTGAACTCAACCTGAATAATCTCTTGTAGTTCTGTTTGTTGATCCCCTTTATGAATTTAAAAGCCTAAATCAAATCACCCCTGAGTCCCCTTTTACTAAGCTTGAAGAGATTAAGCATCTTATGTCTCTCCTCGTAGCTTTTATCTTTCATACCAGGAATCAATTGTGTTGCTCTTCTTTGAACTTTTTCCAGAGCCTCTATATCTCTCTTGTAGTACGGTCCTGAGAACTGCACACAATACTCCAAGTGTGGTCTAACAAATGTATTGTATAAGATAAGTATAACTTCCTTGGATTTATACTCAATACTTTTGGTTATATATCCCAGCATCCTGTTGGCCTTTTTTACTGCTACAGCACAGTGCCTAGAACCAGAAAGGCTTTGATCAGCCATTACTCCCAAGTCTTATTCAAACAGAGCACATTTCTATTTTGTTTCTCCCATAAAGTTATCCTGCCTAATGTTTTTATTTACCACATGCAGAACTTTACATTTGGCTATAATAAATTTCATTTTCCAGGTTTCCACCCACTTCTGGATTTTATTTTAATCTTTTTGGATAACTTTAGTAGCTTCCAAACTATTAGCCGGGCCTCCCACTTTTGTATCATCTGCAAATTTGACTAATGTACTTTCTATGTCCCTGTCAAGGTCATTGATATAAATGAGGAAGAGCAGTGGTCCCAGCACCGATCCTTGTGGGACTCCACTTCTAACAGCTCCCTGATCAGACAATATCACTCCTACTACTACTCTTTGTGTTCTACCCTGAAGCCAGTTCCAAATCCCCTCTGAAATACATCCTCTAATTCCTACTGTCGTCATTTTACTAACAAGTCTCTCATGTGGTACCTTATCAAATGCCTTTTGGAAATCTAAGTAGATAATATCATACGCCTTGCTATAATCAAAACACTTGGTAGCTTCTTCAAAGAATACCAGAAGGTTTGCCAGACTTGACCTTCCCTTACGAAAACCATGCTGGCTATCCCTTAGGATGTTGCTATTTTCAAGAAATACTTCCATCTTGTCTCTAATAATAGATTCCAGTATTTTACATATTATGCAAGTTAAACTTGCAGGCCTGCAGTTTCCTGGATCAGTATGGTCCCCTTTTTATATATTGGTATTATATTACCATGCTTGCAGTCCTCACATATTTCTCCAGTTTCTAAAGACTGTCTAAAAATACCTGCCAATGGTTTAAAAATGTTCTCAGCTATCTCTTTGAGTACTCTTGGGTATATGCCATCTGGACCTGCTGCCTTGTTTGTCTTTAGTTTAAGTAATTCATGCAGTACTTCTTTATCCTCTATTTCAAAATCTGATAAGGCTTTCTGAGTACTGAATATGCCTTCCAGTCTATTAGTAACCTCTTCTGTAGTAAAACTCTCAACAAAATAACTATTTAAGGCATCAGTACTATCTTTATTTTTAGAAAGCAATGCACTTTCTTCGTTTTTGATGCGCCTGATAACCTCCTTTTCCTACTACAGTATTGAAAGAAACGTTCGGGATTACTTTTAGCATCTACGGCAATTTGCCTTTCAGAGACCCTCTTGGCTTCCCATAGTTCTTTTTTAACTTTAGCACGCGCATTACAATATTCAGCCCTATTACTCTCAGTGCTGTCATTTTTATATACCTTATACAATTTTTTTTTCTCTAACTCTCCCGTATGGCTTTGTTCATCCACTGGGGGGAGCGCCTCTTCAACATAATTTTCCTTACCTTTGGAATAAATTTACTTTGTGCCTCAAGAATAGCCCTCTTGAACCTACCCCACTTTTCATTCACAGCCTTGCAGTTAAGAAGTTTCACTCAGTCAATACTACTTTCATTTTCTCGCATCTTGTTTAAATTGGCTCGTCTTAAATTTAAAAGCTCTGGCCATAGAGGAGGCCTTGTTAATTTGCCATAATACATCAAATCTAACTTCAGAATGATCGCTAGTCCCAAATGGCTCAATTACCTCTATGCTACAAATTCTGTCCGGATCATTACATAGCATCAGATCCAGAATTGATTTCCCTCTTGTGAGCTGATTGACATACTGTGCCAAAAAAAGGTCATTTATAACATCTGAAAATTCTTCCTCACATTTTCCTTGTCCTGTCATCATTACCCAATTAATAGCAGGGTAATTGAAGTCACCCATAATAATAGTCTCACAATCCTGACAAGCTTGTTTTATTTTTCCAAAGAGCGTTGAGTTCACACTACTGTCTGAGGCTGGTGGCCGGTAACACACTCCTACCATAAGGGCCTTTTCATGTTCCCCTATGAGCTTTATCCTCACTAGGCATAAGCTGGTCAATTTCTGGAATTTTCTGCACATTAAAATTTTCTTTTACATAGAGAGCTACACCCCCACCTCTCTTACTGGATCTATCCTT
Source organism: Anguilla rostrata (assembly GCF_018555375.3). Lineage (NCBI taxonomy): Eukaryota > Metazoa > Chordata > Actinopteri > Anguilliformes > Anguillidae > Anguilla > Anguilla rostrata. Next base: position 2,004,587 of record NC_057939.1, read on the forward strand.
CCTAATGAGTTTGTACTGTTAGATTTTGGTGTTTTTCAGTAATGTGTCTTATTTAATGTTTCAAAGTTGTAGTCTGTTTAAGTCCCCACACTCATCCTGTTTCCGTCCGTTGAGTACCCCTTTTCAAATGCAAGCTTTCCCCCAAGACTTAGGTGCTGAGAGCCATTGGAAAAGCAACCCTGGGTGAATAGAAATTATAATATGTCAAGAGTCACAGATGGCCAGGGACAGGAACCAGGGAAGGAGTGAATTATCACATTGATGTGACCTTTCCTCCTGGCCATACACCATTTGTTTAGAGATTGTACTTAACCTTGTGCCATCTCGCAGTGATAGCTGTGTTAGACTGGAGATGCTCGTAAGACCACGCAGACCTATAACCACACATTAAAGAGCTAAACTGTCTTTCACCATCGAATTCGATTAAGACTCTTTCTTTCCTGAACGCAACTGGAAGCAACAAGCAGCGAACAGAATTTTGATTAAAGAAGAAAAACAGAAGCATTCTTCAGTACCCTTCTATATTATATTCATCCCCATCTGCATCTCCGAGCCATGTGTCTGTAATTCCATTGTCATAACCCCTCAAGTAGCAGCCTCAAGTTCCAAAAATGTATTTTTTATACTTCTAGCATTAAGCAAAGACATTTCAGATTGTTACTTCTACACATCCTCTCCCGTTCCCTCACCCCCCTGCTGTCCCAAGCCACCCTTACTACAACTTTGCTTTAACAAGACTTCATTAGTGTTCACACTATTATAGGAAGCCCTGACAGCTTCCATCCCGGCAGTCTGCTCTTCCTTAACCTTTTCACGTTCTGACTTCCCTGCTCCCCAAGTTTCTAGTTTAAATAATCCTGTGCTAACTTAAGCATACGCTGGCCCAGTGCAGCAATTCTCCTCCGGTTCAGGTGCAGCCGGTCGTGCTTGTACCGGTCACCCCTGTCACAGAAAGAGTCCCAGTGCCCCATAAACCTGTACCCCTCTTTCCTACTCCAGATCTGTAGCCACATGTTAAACCTCCAAATAAAATGTTGCTTTCCTCTACTTGCACGTACCGGTAGTATTCCAGAAAAAACCTCAAACCTGACTTTACCTATGTCATGGGTTCCTACGTGAACCATGACCACTGGATCCCTCCCTGCTCTGGCCAGGAGCTTGTCCACACGCTCCAGGAGATCTCCTACCTGGGTACCAGGCAGGCAACATATCAAACTTGGCTAGCTTTTTACTAAATAGTAATGACTGGAGGAACCCTTGTACTAAGAAATATTTTGTTTATCTCAGAACAGACTACAACAAAAATCTACCTGGAACCAGATTATAATATTATAAGAAACTACAGCTAATGTTAGCATGTAACAATAAGGGCAAACTATCGAACTACAATTATATTTTGCTCCTGGGGTGTTCAAAAACTACACAAAAAAACCTGCGTTCATCTAGAAGGAGGCCAAATTATCTAACCTAGTTTGCTAGTCGAGTGCTTAATGGAGGAGAAACAGTGGGAAAGCCGCCCTGTCCCCAAACGGCAACAAAGATTTTCACCTTAGGAGCAAAACCGTCTTACCTTACTTGTAACATGGGGGTTTTGTTTAAACAATAAGCCCAAAATAATATCAAAAACACACTTGAAAGCACAATACAATCCTGTAACAAACTTTTTCAAACACTTCTCACTCTTTCCACAACAAACAGGAAGTGCGTATCAGACACAAGCAATCGAGCAGGAGAGCAGCAAACTCGAACATCCAGAAGTTCACCACCATGTGGGCTATTGGGGAAATATTACATATGTGGGTACCCTCCGTAATTATGAACTTTGCTGCCAAGTTTGAAGTCTCTGGCATGTACCATCTCACAGGAAATTGTGCAAAATTGAGGTGAACAAAAAAATAAATAAAAATAAGCTCACAGGAAAACCCCTCAGACATGAACCACTATAAATCTGAACAAACACAATAGGGTTTCAGCACTTCATTCTTGGACCCCTAAATATGAATTCCCAAATGTGTATGTATATATTGGTCACTCACTTGTTTGTATGCATGTTGAGCTGGTCTTGCTGCAGATGCCGTTTGGAAGGACTGCAGTGAGGTTGAAAGTATATTCCATCCCAGGTCTCAGATCAGTAAGGACAGCTGTGGTGGTGTTGGGTGCACATTTCTGTAATCTGAGCTTTTGTCCCTCACAGATGTAGGTGATGTGGATCTCATGAGAAACTCCCTCCATGCTGACCGGTCTTTCCCAGCACAGAGTCACTGATCTGGTCTTCACATCACTGGCTTCCACCCTCCCAGGGGCACATGGCTCTATTTCAGAGAACAGAGAGGGAAGTTTCAGTCAGACCTGTAATCTCGTTTAGCCTGCAAACATTACAGGCATTTACATTACATTACAGGCATTTGGCAGACGCTCTTATCCAGAGCGACGTACAACAAAGTGTATAACCATAACCAGGAACAAGTATGACGAAACCCCTAGAGAGAAGTACCGGTCCAAGTACAGGGAACAACCGCATAGTTCAACTTGGACCCTGATGGTTAAACTGATTAACACTAACAACGAGAACGGCAACAACGCAATCTATGGAAAAATAAAAATAAATAAAAATACAAGTAGTCGTTAAGACAGTTGATGCGCCTAAGTCACCTATGAAACAGCTGCCTAGTTACAACCCTAAGTTTAGTCATTTACAGGGGGGAAGGGAGGGATGGGGAGAGGTGCAGCCTGAAGAGATGGGTCCTCAGTCGTCATTTGAAATGGGTCACAGTCTCAGCTGTTCTGACCTCCACAGGGAGGTCATTCCACCATCGTGGGGCCAGAACAGACAGGAGACGTGTTCTGGAAGTGCAGGTGTGAAGAGGGGGAGGTGCTAGGCGTCCTGAGGTAGCAGAACGGAGGGATCTGGCTGGCATGTAGGGTTTGAATATCTTGTGAAGGTATGCTGGGGCTGATCCCTTGACTGCCTGGTATGCTAGGACCAATGTTTTGAATTTGATGCGAGCTATAACAGGCAGCCAGTGGAGGGTAGTGAGCAGGGGAGTTACGTGGGAGTGTCTGGGGAGGTTGAAGACCAGACGAGCCGCAGCATTCTGAATGAGCTGCAGGGGTCTGGTGGCAGATGCCGGTAGTCCAGCCAGAAGAGAGTTGCAGTAGTCCAGGCGGGATAGAACCATTGCTTGGACCAGGAGCTGGGTTGAGTAGGTGGTGAGAAAGGGGCGGATTCTGCGGATGTTGTATAGGAAAAATCTGCATGCCCGAGTTACTGCTGCAATGTTGTTGGAGAGGGACAGCCTGTTGTCCATCATCACTCTGAGATTCTTGGCGCAGGGTGATGATGTCACTATGGTGTCCCCTAAGGAAATGGAAAAGTCGAGGAGGGGAGAGGATAGAGCAGGAATAAAGATTAGCTCCGTCTTTCCCGGGTTGAGCTTCAGGTGGTGATTGTCCATCCAGCTCTGTATGTCCCTCAGGCAAGCGGAGATGCGGGCAGGGACCTGTGTGTCCGATGGGGAGAAGGAGAGAAAGAGTTGCGTGTCGTCGGCATAGGAATGATAGGACAAGCCATGGGCAGATATTACAGGGCCAAGGGATCTGGTGTACATGGAGATGAGAAGGGGACCAAGGACTGAGCCCTGGGGAACTCCGGTGGTGAGGGGACGGGGTGGTGATACCTTACCCGCCCAGGCAACCTGGAAGGAGCGGTCAGAGAGGTAGGACTCAATCCAGTCAAGGACTGTGCCGCGAATCCCTGTTGCTGCCAGGGAGGACAGGAGGGTAGAGTGGTCCACAGTGTCAAATGCAGCGGAGAGGTCTAGAAGAATCAGGACAGAGGAGAGGGAGGCTGCTCGTGCGGCATGGAGTGACTCACTGACCGAGAGGAGTGCAGTCTCAGTCGAGTGGCCAGGCCTGAAGCCAGACTGGTGGGGATCAAGCAGGTTGTTCTCAGAGAAGAAAGCAGAGAGCTGGTTAGATGCAGCACGTTCAAGTGTTTTGGATAGGAAAGGGAGGAGAGATACCGGGCGGTAGTTCTGAATGACTGAAGGATCTAGTGTGGGTTTCTTCAGCAGCGGGGTGATGTGGGCCTTCTTGAAGGATGAGGGGAAACATCCAGAAGATAGGGATGAGTTCACGAGGGAGGCGACAAAAGGGAGGATGTCTGGTGTGATTGCTTGAAGGAGAGATGAGGGGATAGGGTCGAGGGCGCAGGTGGTAGGGCGGTGGGTGAGCAGAAGCTGGGAGACTTCAGTGTCTGAGAGGAGAGAAAATGTGGAGAAACAGGGGGCGGAGGACGTATGTTGCAAGAAAAGTCCCGGATATTTACAGTTGTACACCTGAAAAACACTACAGATCCTGGCATACCGAATCCTTGCTATCCCTTGACTTCAGACTTTATTGTCCACAAGTGGAAATTTTCTTTGTACAGTAAAATTTGAGGGATGGTAATTACCTGTGTGGCAACTGCCCAATGTCATAACACCTTTAAAACTTTTGATTTTTGTCACCCCAGGTCTGGTAAACGGATCCCCATAAAAGGCGTCATTATGTGCCATACTAAAAATATAATTTACACTATCCGGTGGCCTTGTGACCTCTACTATGTGGGTAAATCCATGAGATGTTTGAAGCAACGGATAAGCGAACATACAAGTAGCATCAGGCGCAATGATCCTGATTACCCAGTAGCCGTTCATTTTAACAAATTTTTCCCATAATGTTGCCTCCCTGCGCTTTTTTTGGCATTGAGAAAATTAACATTCCTGCCAGAGGTGGCGACACTAACAGAATTCTCCTCCAGAGAGAACTTTATTGGATCCACACTTTAGACTGTTTTTTTATATATCTATTTTTTTTAAATTTATTTGGTGTCATCACTCCAGAACAAAGACAAAGTGTATATACAAAAAAACAAAAACAGAAATTACGTTCCCCAGTTCCTCCCAGTACCCCCCCACCCTACCCGCCGCTACATAGTGTTAGTCAAGACAAAACAGACAGACAGACATGCAGACAGACAGACACTGTAGGTTTATAATTAATCTAAACAGGTACTGATGTACAACATGAATATGCAATAATAATAATAATAATAATAATAATAATAATAATAATAATAATAATAATAATAATAAATAAATAAATAAATACAACAACAACAACAACAAAAATTAAATTTAAAAAATAAATTGAGGTCTTAGTTCATTGGCAGATTCAGAGTTTTCAGGAAGGGGGCCCAGATGTCATGAAATTTAGATGTTTGATTTTTGTTAGATGCGGTGATTTGTTCCATTGAGAGATGTTCTGTTAACAAATTGAGCCATTGTGATGTTATTTTGTGCCTGTATTTCCAGTTGAGCAATATAGTCTTTTCTGCAATGGTCAAGGTGATAAGTATGGCATTGTGGTATTTGTGTAGGTGACTGATGGGTGTGAGGTCTCCTAAGAGGCAGAGGGAAGGGGAAAGTGGAATGCTGTGACCCAAGACTTAGGATACGGTAGTTATTATGTTATTCCAGAAATTTTGGGTTGGTGTGCAAAGCCATACTGAGTGAAAGTAGTTGTCTGTGGTGTTGAGAGTGCATTGGGGACATATGTCGGTGTCTGTGAAACCCATTAAGTGCATCCTGTGTTGAGTTATCCATGTTCTGTGTATGGTCTTATATTGAATTATCTGTAATCTGGGGTTGCTGGTCATCGAGAAGATGTTATTGCAAATTTGTTTCCAGAGGGTTGCATCAATATTAATCAATAAATCTTTTTCCCATTCTGGGGTGGGGACGGATGTGGTGGAGTCTTTGGATGATAAGATAAGTCTGTATAATTTTGACAGTGGTTTCTTGGCTGTTGATATTGTAAATAGGTCTGTTACTAATGGTGGTGGTTGAAAGTTATTATGTGTGTATGTATGTATGTATTCTTGAGTTGTGGATATTGTAAGTTTTCTTGAGTGAAGTCAAACTTCTGGATTAATTCATGGAGCGTTAATAAGGTATTGTTTTCAAACAGGTGTTCTAAGTGAGTGATTCCTTTGATTTTTCATGAATTAAAAGAGAGGGTGCGCTTGTTGATTACAAAGTCTGGGTTGTTCCAAATTGGGGTGAATTTACATGGTAAGGGTGTGTGATTGGTGATCTTGTTGGTTTTCCACCAAGCTTCCAGAGTTGTGGCAATGACTGTGTTCTTGTAGCAGTTATGTTTTTCTATTGTTGTAGAGAGAAATGGTAGATCTTTGATGGACAATTTGTTGCATTCTGATCATTCATTTTCTAACCATGGGTCTTGGTGAACATTTGATGATTTATTGTAATTGATTGGCTAGGTAATAATGGAGAAAATTTTGGGCATTCAAACCTCCAAGCTGCTTGCTTTTCTGTAGTGTTGTGAGTTTGATTCTAGGTTGTTTGTTTTTCCAGCAGAATTTTGTGTTTAGTGAGTCAAGTGTATTGAACTAATTGGGTGTTGGCTGGACAGGGGTCATTGAGAAGAGGTAATTGATTCTGGGTAAAATTGACATTTTGATTGTTGCAATGCGGCCTGCGAGGGAGAGTGGTAAATTATTCCAGCGGTTTAACTGATCTTCGGTGGATTTAAAGATGGGGGTAAAGTTGAGGTGGAACAACTCTGGAAGATTGGAGGAAATATCAATGCCCAGATATCTAATGTTACCAGTTGAGATGCTGAACGGTAGGTTTGGGGTTGCAGCCTTCTACTGGTGTTGATTTAGTGGGAGGATAGTGGTTTTGGACCAATTCATGGAATAGTCAGAGATAGAGGAGAATATTTCTATGAATTTAAACACTGCAGGTAATAATATTGATGGTTGTTGTATATATAATAATAAATCGTCAACATATAAACTGACTTTATGAGTTGTATTGTTGATTTCAGTGATTTGAGTGTCTTGGCAAATGGGGGCTGCTAGGGGTTCTATAAATAGTGCGAATAATAATGGAGAGACAAACTTTAGACTGTTATAATCAGGGTCTTAATGAGGAGTTTGATTTAAAAGTAAAGCTTTAATCTTGTACTTTAATCATGTGTATTTTGTTCTCCTCTATTTTCTTAAGCCACATGTGCACCTGTATTTATGACGGCTAGTCCTGATACACATTACAGGCACACGCTGGCCTCCCTTCAGTTTGTTATATACTCCTTTGGAGACTGATGTTATATTTGAAGTTTTTTGTACCCTTTGTGATTTCATTATATGTATATTTGAACCTTTGTATATAATCATCTATATTGTCACTTATATGACTGTCTACCTTCCAAATTGTCTATATTAACTCTGTATATATATATACACTCCTTCAATTGGTCTGATGGTTACGTACTTGCTGTTAACAGTTACTCATTGTTACACGTCACTAATGGTTTACAGGTGTCTGTGTGCATATAAAACACTTGTATCCATGTATGCTCTGAAGGTCATTTTGACCGTAAGCTCAGCTAATTAAACTAGATTTGCAATATACTCAGTGTGCCAAATTCTTCCTTTATTAATCTTTGTACAGTATTTAAAATATCACATTTTACTTCCATGCAAACTCCCAGAAAAGCATGCAGTATGTACTCTTGTTTAAATGGTGCTGATTCTGGGTCCAGACTGGATCTGTTGTCTGTGGTCTCCTTCTGATACTCAGAATCTGCACGAGTGATGCTAAGAGACCACAGTCACACTCCCTGGTATAAGAGGTCCCCAACCCTTATCATGCAACCCAAGTAAAAATTTTGATTGAAACATAAATTATTTGTATATCATTTTAAAACCAGTTCCTTTGTACCTGGAGCAGGTGTGCCAGGTGTGATGTGCTCAGCAGGCGTTGTGTCTGTCTGCTGATTTTCAGTCTCCAACAGACTTGTCTGTGATTCATCCATTTCTTTCTGCTCATTCAAAGTTTCCTGCAAATCAGACTTTAATTTACCATCCTTTTCAAACACATTTTACCAACAATTTGAGGGAAATCTCATTTCATTGAGGAGTGAGATTACATGCTGATATTTTTAAAAATTGTTCAGAACATGAAATACAGAAAAAATGTGCACAAAAATCTTGTCAGCAGAATAAACAGCTCTGCTAGCTAACCATTTCATCTTAAATAAGGAATGGAGAAGTGACTGCATGCATAAGCTATTCAAATGGTTGAAAATTAATGCAGTATAGAAAACTAGCCGTATCTGTCCTCACATGAAAATGACCTAGCAAATGTCCTTAATGGCATTTAAGGTTGCTTTGGTAAGTATAATGAGCTGAAAGTGGTGGCCAAAAAGTTAACTAGGCAAGTTTGGTAGCTAGCCAGTTGGCTAATCATTAGTTTTGCATATAGATAGAGATTCATATGATAGTATATGTTTGTTGGGACAAGTGCTGCAACTCAGAGAGTGCTGATGAGCACAGAAGACCTGCCTGTCCATAAACACCAGACTCCCCAAATTTATAGAGCTTGTGAGCTATTGAGCCCGCTCATGAACTCTATAACTTGAGAAGTGTAATCTCAGACATATGTGTAGTGAACTGAACAGTCCATCTCCCCATTGAAAGCACAAAATTTATTCAAGGGCAAAATAGGCTGCCTACAAAAAGCAAAAAAAAAAAAAAAAAATTCAGACACTGTGTCCCTCCAGGACTGGAGTTAAATCTGCAGACGCTGCGGCCCTCCAGGACTGGAGTTAAATCTGCAGACGCTGTGGCCCTCCAGAACTGGAGTTAAACCTGCAGACACTGCGGCCCTGCAAGATTGGAGTTAAACCTGCAGGCACTGCGGCCCTGCAAGGCAGGAGTATGGTCCCTGCTCTGGGGATTGTGTATGAACTCTTACCTCCATCTCCTCATGTGCAGTACACACAGTGTCTTTGGTGTCTTTTCTCAAAGTCCCATCCATGGTGGCAGTATCTGCTAGACCACTCTTTGCGTCTGACTTATCTGGGTCTGCAGAGGAGGGCTGGGACTGGGCCAGGCATGAGGATGGGTTCTCTGGTGCTGGTTCTGGGCCCAGACTGGATCTGTTGTCTGTGGTCTCCTCCTGATACTCAGAATCTGCAGCAGAGATGTTCAGAGACAGACCAAAGTCACACTCCCTTGTATAAGAGGAGCAAGGAAGGGTCCCCAACCCTTATCATGCACCCAAAGTCAAAATTTGATCAAAACTGAGATTATTTGTATACGATTTTTACAAAAGTTCCTTTGTACCTGGAGCAGGTGTGCCAGGTGTGATGTGCTCAGCAGGTGTTGTGTCTGTCTGCTGATTTTCAGACTCCAACAGACTTGCCTGTGATTCATCCATTTCTTTCTGCTCATTCAAAGTTTTCTGCAAATCAGACTTTAATTTACCATCCTTTTCATCCACCTTTTACCAACAATTTGGGAAATCTCATTTCATTGAGGAGTGAGATTACATGCTGATATTTTTAAAAATTGCTCAGAACATGAAATATAGAAAAAATGTGCACAGAAATCTTGTCAGCAGATTAAACAGCTCTGCTAGCTAACCATTTCATCTGAAATAAGCAATGGAGAAGTGACTGCATGCATAAGCTATTCAAATGGTTGAAAATTAATGCAGTATAGAAAACTAGCCGTATCTGTCCTCACATGAAAATGACCTAGCAAATGTCCTTAATGGCATTTAAGGTTGCTTTGGTGTGTATAATGAGCTGAAAGTGGTAGCCAAAAAGTTAACTAGGCAAGTTTGGTAGCTAGCCAGTTGGCTAATCATTAGTTTTGCCTATAGATAGAGATTCATATGATAGTATATGTTTGTTGGGACAAGTGCTGCAACTCAGAGAGTGCTGATGAGCACAGAAGACCTGCCTGTCCATAAACACCAGACTCCCCAAATTTATAGAGCTTGTGAGCTATTGAGCCCGCTCATGAACTCTATAACTTGAGAAGTGTAATCTCAGACATATGTGTAGTGAACTGAACAGTCCATCTCCCCATTGAAAGCACAAAATTTATTCAAGGGCAAAATAGGCTGCCTACAAAAAGCAAAAAAAAAAAAAAAAAATTCAGACACTGTGTCCCTCCAGGACTGGAGTTAAATCTGCAGACGCTGCGGCCCTCCAGGACTGGAGTTAAATCTGCAGACGCTGTGGCCCTCCAGAACTGGAGTTAAACCTGCAGACACTGCTGCCCTGCAAAATTGGAGTTAAACCTGCAGGCACTGCGGCCCTGCAAGATTGGAGTTAAACCTGCAGGCACTGCGGCCATCCAAGGCAGGAGTAGGGTCCCTGCTCTGGGAATTGTGTATGAACTCTTACCTCCATCTCCTCATGTGCAGTACACACAGTGTCTTTGCTGTCTTTTCTCAAAGTCCCATCCATGGTGGCAGTATCTGCTAGACCACTCTTTGCGTCTGACTTATCTGGGTCTGCAGAGGAGGGCTGGGACTGGGCCAGGCATGAGGATGGGTTCTCTGGTGCTGGTTCTGGGCCCAGACTGGATCTGTTGTCTGTGGTCTCCTCCTGATACTCAGAATCTGCAGCAGAGATGTTCAGAGACAGACCAAAGTCACACTCCCTTGTATAAGAGGAGCAAGGAAGGGTCCCCAACCCTTATCATGCACCCAAAGTCAAAATTTGATCAAAACTGAGATTATTTGTATACGATTTTTACAAAAGTTCCTTTGTACCTGGAGCAGGTGTGCCAGGTGTGATGTGCTCAGCAGGTGTTGTGTCTGTCTGCTGATTTTCAGACTCCAACAGACTTGTCTGTGATTCATCCATTTCTTTCTGCTCATTCAAAGTTTTCTGCAAATCAGACTTTAATTTACCATCCTTTTCATCCACCTTTTACCAACAATTTGGGAAATCTCATTTCATTGAGGAGTGAGATTACATGCTGATATTTTTAAAAATTGCTCAGAACATGAAATATAGAAAAAATGTGCACAGAAATCTTGTCAGCAGATTAAACAGCTCTGCTAGCTAACCATTTCATCTTAAATAAGCAATGGAGAAGTGACTACATGCATAAGCTATTCAAATGGTTGAAAATTAATGCAGTATAGAAAACTAGCCGTATCTGTCCTCACATGAAAATGACCTAGCAAATGTCCTTAATGGCATTTAAGGTTGCTTTGGTGTGTATAATGAGCTGAAAGTGGTAGCCAAAAAGTTAACTAGGCAAGTTTGGTAGCTAGCCAGTTGGCTAATCATTAGTTTTGCCTATAGATAGAGATTCATATGATAGTATATGTTTGTTGGGACAAGTGCTGCAACTCAGAGAGTGCTGATGAGCACAGAAGACCTGCCTGTCCATAAACACCAGACTCCCCAAATTTATAGAGCTTGTGAGCTATTGAGCCCGCTCATGAACTCTATAACTTGAGAAGTGTAATCTCAGACTTATGTGTAGTGAACTGAACAGTCCATCTCCCCATTGAATGCACAAAATTTATTCAAGGGCAAAATAGGCTGCCTACAAAAAGCAAAAAAAAAAAAAAAAAAAATTCAGACACTGTGTCCCTCCAGGACTGGAGTTAAATCTGCAGACGCTGCGGCCCTCCAGGACTGGAGTTAAATCTGCAGACGCTGTGGCCCTCCAGAACTGGCGTTAAACCTGCAGACACTCCTGGTCTCCAGGACAGGAGTTAAACCTGCAGATGCTGTGGCCCTCCAGGACTGGAGTTAAACCTGCAGGCACCGTGGCCATCCAGGACTGGGGTTAAACCCGCAGATGCTGCCCCCCTCCAGGACTGGAGATAAACCTGGAAACACTTCTGGTCTCCAGGAGTGGAGTTAAACCTGCAGACACTGAGACCCTCCATCACTGGAGTTTGGACCCTGCTCTGGGGTTTGTGTATGAACTCTTACCTCCTTCTGCTTATGTGCAGTACACACAGTGTCCTTGGTGTCTTTACTCAAAGTCCCATCCATGTCATCAGCATCTGCTAAACCACTCTTTGCGTCTGACTTAGCTGGGTCTGCAGAGGAGGGCTGGGACTGGGCCAGGCATGAGGATGGGTTCTCTGGTTCTGGTTCTGGGCCCAGACTTGATCGGTTGTCTGTGGTCTCCTCCTGATACTCAGAATCTGCATCAGAGATGTTTAGAGACAGACCATAGTCACTCTCCCTGGTATATAAGGTCCAAGGAAAGGTACTCAACCCTTAATTTTACATTACATTACAGGCATTAAGCAGACGCTCTTATCCAGAGCGACTTACAAAACTTTTACATAGCATTTCTTTTATTTTTTATACATTGTATCCATTCATACAGCTGGACATATACTGTAGCAATTCAGGTTAAGTACCTTGCTCAAGGGTACATTGACAGTATTCTACCCAGGAATCGAATCTATGACCTTTTGGTCACAAGCCCAGTTCCTTACCCACTGTGCTACACTGCACCTCAAGTCAAATTAAGATCAAAGGTTAGATTATTTGTATATGATTTTAAAACCAGGTCCTTTGTACCTCTGGCAGGTGTGTCCGGTATGATGTGCTCAGGAGCTGTTGTGTCTTTCTGCTGGTTTTCAGACTCCAACTGACTTGCCTGTGATTCTTCCTTTTCTTTCTGCTCTATCAAAGTTTCCTGTAAATCAGACTTTCATTTACCTCCCTTTTCATCCCCCCTTTATCCACAATTTATGAAATCTCATTTCATTTAGAAGTGAGATAACATGCTGATATTTTAACAAAAAACTTAAGCACACGAAACACTGAAAAATGCACACAAAAATCTTGTCAGCAGATTGAACAGCTCTGCTAGCTAACCATTTCATCTGAAATAAGCAATAGGGAAATGCTGCAACTCAGAGTCTGCTGGTAAGCATAGTAGACCTGACTGTCTAAAGACAGCTGACTCCCCGCATTCATAGCCCTTTTGAGCTATTGAGCTAATTTGTCTGCTCATAAACTCTTTAACCTGAGAAGTGTTATCTCAGACTTATGTGTAGTGAACTGAACAGACTCTCCCCATTGTAAGCACAGAATGTATTCATGCGATTCCACTGAATTTATCCACCCCTGACATGTTCATGTCCTTGAGATTAAACTACAGAATTGCTATGAATGCCATGAAAAAATGACCTAGAGTAATTCAAAGCCATGTTCAAATGGTGTGAATGACGCTGTACAGAAATAAAGACTGATTGACTAGCCAGGGTGTACCTCTGCCTCATCTTCAGGAGATCCAGTGTCAGAGTGGCCAAGGCTCTGGGAGTGGGTGTGGTCATCAGAGTCGGTGTGGTCACAACAGTGGGTGTGGTTATCAGAGTGGGTGTGGTCACAACAGTGGGTGTGGTTATCAGAGTGGGTATGTTTATCATTGTGGGTGTGGTCACTACAGTGGGTGTGGTCATCAGAGTGGGTGTGGTCATTATAGTGGATGTGGTTATCAGAGTGCGCTTGGCTCTCACTGATTGGGTGCTCAGGCCCTTCCTGTTGGTTAGAGTCTAATACAGTGGGACAAAAGAGCAAACAGAATGGCAGCTGTCACAATATAGGCAGATCCCTCTACACATGATAAAGCACTGGCTCTAAATATCTTTCCATTTACCTGAATGGCTGTAGAAATAAACAATTGAGAGTCATTGTCAGCCTGCAGCTTAATAAGGGCCCACAGACAATACACTCTTATGAATTTTATTGTGGGTTCAGAAAGTTGGGAACCATGGTTTCACAATGCAGGGGAACCCTTACTTCTGTTGGAGGTTTTGGGGGTGGCATTATTCAGCACTCCTTCTTCCATCTCAGTGGAGACGGTGGCAGTGCATTCAGTTCCCGGCTGCAGGTCCAATAGCACAACCCTGTGGATGGAGGCAGAACTGCACCAGGGTGCTGCTCCAGAAATGCTGACCGTGAAGTCCACTGTCAGCTTCCCTTGTACAGAACACTCTATGTGAAAGAAGTATTTGCACTAGCATTAGCATACATTGCAGAGAGCAAAAGTCTCATTATGTGCATTACTCTGGTGTGCAGGTGTATCTATGCCACTGATTCCAGTGCTTTTCACATCCTGTCACAGGCCCTGTCATAAAAGACCTCATAAAATTACACTGTAGACTCAGGAGTCTTACAGGCCATAAATAACTAAATATAAAAATGGCCCTGAAAATGAATGCTGTCCCACTTTCAATTCAAATTTAACCATTTAGATAAAATGTGTACATGAAGCATTAAGATGATCAACAAAATCTCTCAACAAACCTGCAAAAACCAAACCAAGGGAAATTTACTCATTTTCTTACAGAATACAGGATTCTTCCACACAAGATAAAACACTGTCTGGAAATATATACTTCCAAATATCTGCACGGTTGTAGCAGTAAACATTTGACAGTAATATTTAAATCAAGGCCGATCGAGAGTATTGCAGGGATTCCTGCAGCCATATACAGTCCCAGTGGAAAAAACAGCCATTACAAAACAACACACCCCTAACCGTGGGCAACCACCATGGTCAAAAAGCTAACACCTCGTTTTAAAAGAACAGCATACAGTGCCATGAAAAAGTATTTTCCCCCTTCCAGATTTACTCTACTATTGTAAGGATATATATTGCATATTTGCCACTGTGGAGGGGTGGTGTGGTTAGGGCACCATCTGCGGGCGGAGAGGGAGTGGTTCTGCTGGCGTTACAACCCAGCTGTGGGTGATGACAATTAATTGTTAATAGTGTATATGCTCTGCCTGCAGAGAGACCGGGGCGCTGGAATGAGAGACGCATGCGGGAGCGGCGCGTGTGTGAATTCCCCTTCCTTATTGTGTGTTTTGTTTGGTTTGTGTATGTGCGGACTGGAAGCGCAATAAAACCCGTATGCGTCTGAGAACGGAGAATTGTGTGGTTTGTGGGGAGAAGGACTGCGAACTTGTTACAGTCACATTGAATGGTTTCAGATCTTCAGACAAAATGTAACAAACTGAAACAGAGTAAATGCAAACCACAGTAAAAAAAAAAAATTATTATTACTATTATAATTATTATTTAATGAAAATAGTTATCAAACACCCACTTCACCCATGCGAAAAAGTCATTTCCCTCTTAGTTACTCAATAAACCAATTAACCAAATTTACTTGATATTAGCTTCAGCAGACTGAACACAGCCAGGCTGATTTGCAGCCCTGTAGAATCAACCTGTTTTACTCAGGTTCCATTTGTCTAATATTACATTTTGTCTAAAGGTCGGAAAATATTCTGAGTGACAAATATGTAATAATAGAGGAAATCAGGAATGGTAAAATACTTTTTCGTGCTGCTGTAACATTTGTTGTTGAAAATGGTCCAACCTCTCACCCCAAAAAAACCCTAAATCATCTTACACTGCTTTGACTAATTTAGCAAGCTGGACTAATTCAAGCTAGCTAAGTGATGACCTGAAAATGAAGCTAGGGGACCTGGTCGCTAACTAGCTCGCTGGGCTTACCTGTGACAGGTGTCCTTGCAGAGCACAGTCTGTAGCCGCATTCACTGCAGAACTTGTCATTCTGCCCACATTCCCTGCAGCACTGGGGGCAATCCATCCTCCTCCCTCTGAGCAAACATCACACAATTAAAGCAAGAAGAACCAAGGCACCATATACCAAATTTCTAAGCATTAGGGGTTGGAGATGAAGGACAGCCAATAATGTGGGGGGACATAGCTCAGGAGGTAAGAGCGGTTGTCTGGACAGACGGTCGGACGGTGGCCGGTTCGATCCCCCACCCTGGGCGTGTCGAAGTGTCCCTGAGCAAGACACCTAACCCCTAATTGCTCCCAACGAGCTGATTGGTACCTTGCATGGCAGCCTTTCACCGTGTGTGTGTGAGTGTGTGTGTGAATGGGTGAATGAGAGGCATCAGTTGTAAAGCGCTTTGGATAAAAGCGCTATATAAATGCAGTCCATTTACCAATTTTTCTTTTTATAATATAAATCAATGGAGCTTACAGATGAATCCCCGGTTGACTCCAATAGTCTATTTATCAGCTCAGTTTAATAATCTCGCATTTTTGTGAATAAATGATGGTCATTTTAGTCAGATGTGTTCACTCAAGTAACTTTGTTAGATCAATTATACTTCTCATTGTCATCCTGACCTTTGTTACACGAGGCAAAGCAATCTTATTAAAAATAAATAAAAATATGTATTTGAAAAAAATCAAAAAGGATTAAATTCCGTTACATTACAATACATGTATTTAGCAGATGCTCTGATGACTTACGATGTAGGACACTATATTATACAGTCGTGACAACATTTCAAGAGAAAGGAGAATACATGTGACACCACTAAACCCCTAATGCATGTAGAAAGCCCTATTTCTGCACGGTCCTGTGCTATAAGCCTGGTATTAGTTTGATCTTTCTCGATATTAACCCATGTTACGAGTAGTTTGTTTTTAACTTCACTTACCGGAAAAATCCGTTCTAAAATCCAACAACGTTTTTCCGTAAAAGAAGAAAGCAGAGCGTGAACTTGAAATCGTACTGTAATCTTTTTCACCAGACTGATGCTCCAGACCTGGCGCGCTTGAAACTGAAACAACTATTGACTGCCAGGCAATTTTGTAAACAAGCAAATCGAAAGTATTTATTTTAGTTTCGTATGGGAGGTGTGTTCACTGTATTTACTTCGTTAGATTAATTATTTTTCTAATTATCAACTTGACCTTGATGTATAAGGCAAAGCTGTCCTAACAAAATATTCTTGTTAATAATTATCTCTTGGTAGCCTAGCTGTGGAACAAGAAAACTATAAAAATAAAATCCCTCGTAAGGAAAACAAAGCCTGAGGTAAAGCTACGAGGCGCATTAAAAAATGATTTTTAAGTTATTAAGAGTTGAATTAAGTTAAATATATATATATATATATATATATATATATATATATATATATATATATATATATATATATATATTTTTTAAACCAGTACAACCAGATGCCAGTAAATTATATCAGATGTTTTCTTTTAACAAAACCGCCAGGGGTCTGTTGAGCCTGAATGAACTGATTTAAACAGGGTTTTAAATGGAGGGTGTGAAGGCATGAGGGCGGCAGTGTTGTATAATGGGTAAGGAACTGGCCTTGTAACCCAAAGATGACAGGTTCCATTCCTGGGTAGGAAGCTGCCGTTGTACCCTTGAGTAAGGTGCTTGACCTGCATTGCTTCAGTATATATCCAGCTGTATAAATGGTTGCAATATAAATACTATGGGAAAAGTTGTGTAAGTAACTTATTGGATGGCGCTTTATCCCACAGCAAAACAATGATCCCAAAAATACTGCTAAAGCAACAAGGGAGTTTTTCAAAGCCAGAAACTGGAAAATTCTTGATTGGCCGAGTAATTCACTCAATCTGAATCGATTTGAAGATGAGTTTCATATGCTGGAGAGGAAACTTAAGGCAACTAGTCCCTGAAACAAGCAGGAGATGAAGATGGCTGCAGTCCAGGCCTGGCACTACCCAAGAAGATACTCAAAATGTTATAGGTTGGGGGTGGAAGGGGGTAATAATGCCATTTTAGTAGGTGGGTCTTCAGTATGCATTTTAGATTATTTGGTTTATTATTTAGATTAATTCATGTTTAATGCTTTGAATGTGATTCAGGGCTGTAGCGGATATATTTTTCTAAAAGGATGTTCAAAGATTCTGTGCGAAGGAATGGTCAAAGGACCCCCCAGTATGTTCACTAATCTCATGAAACACTGTAAGACTATAAAACGTGCAAAACGGTTTAGCACACGCAAAACCAGTAACACAACCAATGACTGGACATGGTATTTGTTTTGCACCTGTCATGGTCGTGCTATTAGCTTTGCGTGCGCTAAATGGTTTTGCACGTGGTAAAGGTTTTAGTAAATCAGGCACTTAATGTCTTTTGTCCTCAGAGGTTGGACGCGCTTCTTTCATTTGTACATTTAACTGAAAATCTTTGTTAATGTGTTCAACGCTGCGTTAATTCATGGCCAGTCCTTTACACGTGGTACCAGATGTCCCAAAACGAAGGCTACATGCTTTAAGTTGTATTTAATGGGCTACCACCACCAACACTGGTTTTAAGGACACAATTTGCGAGCCGCAGCATAACAGACATGATGTACAAGCCTGAGTCACAATCTGCAAGAGCACATTGTGATTTCTAAAATACCACACAATTTGCATGTTAGCATCGTTCGCTAGCATGTTACCATAATAGTTGATAAACTCACTAGCCGACTAACCGGACAACTAACATTCCAGAGCGTAGCGACACATTAACGGCTTCAACTGTCAATCAGGGTGAGACTTGACCATGTCTCCTTTGACTGAAGACGTGTTTCTTTATCCTTAGCCTTTGATAATGAACAGTGCTCACCAGTGCTGATCTGTAATATAGATGCGTGTGCTTTTGCTTTGTAAGTCTTCAGACACAGTGAACCCTATGTGGAAGTGATGAAGTGCAAAATTATAGAAGAAATCTATCTGAAATAATCAGAAGTAATGTTGATTAATAACTAGTTTACCATTTCACTATGCTGTGACCCTGAGACATCCCTGCCTGCCCTCCCCTCTGTGTGATACCATTTGTTCACTTTACTGTATGAAAGGGAGTTGTGCTCTTTTCTCCAGGGAGGGCTTTATCTGTAAGGTACAGTTTTGAGTGTTCCTCCCACTGCTGAAGACTGGTGAAGCCACAAATGCCACAAGTTATAATTTGCAAACAGCAACTGGAAGACCAGGCCATAGGCCTATCAGGTGGAACTGAATGTGAAAGAGGCAGTGATTAGGTACATGTATAAGAATAAATGTGGGAATGTGGTTCGATAGATTCCAGATTTCAAGGAAGCCCTAAATGCTGAGTAAGGTAACAAGTCTCGAGATTGAGTTTCTGAGATTCCTAGTCTTAAAAGGAACCTCTGAGTACCAAGCCAGATAAGAAGTTTCAGGATATGAGCTTCTAATAACGGATTTCAAGTCTGAAAGGGACCTCTGAGTACTAAGCCAGACATAGAAATATAAAAATAAAATCCCTCGCAAGGAAAACAAAGCCTGAGGGGGGATAGCTAAACCAAGTCAGAGAGCAGACCTTGCCCTGTTGCAAAAACGGTTTGCGGATGTGTTTTCTCCCCTACCAGGACGCACGAACCTCATACACCACCATATCGATACCCCCCCGGGAGTAACGGTACGTTCCCGTCCCTATAGACTGCCGGAGCACAAAAAGAAATTGGTGCAGGCAGAAAAAAGGCCATGCTGGAGTTGGGTGTAATAGAGGAGTCCCACAGTGCCTGGAATAGCCCCATCGTGCTGGTAAGTAAGCCGGATGGCTCTATTCGGTTCTGTGTGGACTATAGGAAAGTGAATGCTGTGTCACAGTTTGATGCCTATCCTATGCCTAGGGTCGACGAACTCCTGGATCGGCTGGGCACGGCTAGTTTTTTTTCGACACTGGATCTGACTAAGGGCTATTGGCAGATTCCCTTGTCTGCAAAGTCCAAAGAGAAATCGGCTTTCTCCGCTCCGGACGGTTTGTACCAATTCCGAACACTTCCGTTTGGGTTGTTCGGGGCCCCAGCCACTTTCCAGCGCCTGATGGATCGGCTGCTGCGTCTGCATGCTGCGGATGCGGCTGCCTATCTGGATGACGTTATCATCCACAGTAGCAGCTGGGCACAGCATACGCGGATGTGGGGGCGGTGCTCGAGTCCTTGAGGCAGGCGGGGCTCACGGCTAACCCAAAGAAGTGTGCGATTGGCCGAGCGGAGGTACGGTATTTGGGGTACCACTTGAAGTGGACAGGTGCGACCTCTGGTGGATAAAACTGTGGCGATTACGACCTGTCCACGACCCAAGACGAAAAAAGAGGTGAGGAGGTTCTTGGGGTTGGCCGGCTACTATAGGCGGTTTATTCCGGCGTTTTCACAGCTGACCAGCCCCTTGACTGATTTAACTCGCAAAGGTGCCTCAGATCCGGTCCGAGCCATGCCAGCGAGCGTTTGAGAGGGTAAAGGAAGCCCTCTGCGGGGAGCCGCTCTTGTTCACCCCTAATTTTCCTCTTCCTTTTATCCTGCAGCCCGATGCATCAGACAGAGGGCTGGGGGCTGTTTTGACCCAGCAGGTGGAGGGAGTCGACCGCCCGGTGCTGTACCTCAGCCGCAAACTATCCCAGCGGGAGGCGAGGTACAGCACGGTAGAAAAGGAGTGCCTCGCCATCCGGTGGGCGGTCGGGTCCCTGCGCTACTACCTGCTGGGTCGCCCATTCACCCTCTGTTCGGACCACGCTCCCCTCCAATGGCTCCACCGCATGAAGGATACCAACCCGCGAATCACCCGTTGGTATCTGGCTCTACAGCCCTTTAATTTCAAGGTGGTTCATAGGCTGGGGGCGCAGATGGTGGTGGGGGACTTCCTCTCTCGCCCCGAAGGGGGTGGGGGGGGGTCGGTCATCGGCCGGATGGCTCCCCGGCCTAAGTCGGGCGGTGGGGGTATGTGGTAGGGTGGGCATGGTTTTGCGTTGGCTGCAGAGAGAAACTAAAAGCGAAACTAAAAGCTAAACCAAAGAAGCTAAACCAAAGCTACGAGGCGCAGTTATACTGCTCAACACCACAGTGTATACACCAGATTTATGCCTGTCTTACCGATAACTAAAATAAATAAAAACAAAATTTCTCTGACAGTTTGGCGTAATCGGTTTAGTTTTTTTGGTCTCTGGCACAAATTTTCCGTTACATATGCTGAGGTCTGTACTTGTGGGAGTAGCTAAAGGGAGGGGACACAACCAGGGTGGAGGCTTCAAATAGATCACGTGATTTCTCAGAAAGTCTTGGTCCTAGTTTCAGTGGATGTGGGAGGCAGAAGTGGGGGGGGGGAGGTTGGGCTTCAAATAGATCACGTGATTTCTCAGAAAGTCTCGTTGCTAGTTTCAGTGGCTGTGGGAGGCACCAGTGCTTCACCTTTATCTGTGCAAAGAGCAGGATGTGTGCAAGTTTCATGCTGCAGCGATTGTCTCTCTACAAAGAGCAGTTAAGCAGGATGGTTTTCTTGCCCATGGCACAAGCTGGCCCCTCTAAGGAGATAATGTCCATGTGCTTCTTACTGAACCAAAGTGCTCAATCAAAGACACAAGGGCTAAAAGTGAAGTAGGGGAGGGTGGGGAACTAACAGTTTTTGTATTTGACTCAATTCTTATATTAATAATTTTTTGTTACTACAAACAACCTACACCCCTTGGCTATGATTACACACCTCAATGAAATCTCTGGGACATACGATTCATTAGCAATCTGACTGAAAGTACGGAGAGTGAGATGTTACATTTAACCCTGAGGTTGGTGTTAAGTGGTCCCATTGGGTTTCATTGAGCTACGGTGAACATTCTTCATAAGGAGGAGGACAGAGATTTACAGTGTTCAATGTAATTTTAAAAATGATTTTTAAGTTATTAAGAGTTGAATTGAGTAAAAAAAAAATGTATTTTTTTTTTTTTTTTTTCAGTACAACCAGATGCCAGTAAATTATATCAGATGTTTTCTTTTATCAAAACCGCCAGGGGTCTGTTGAGCCTGAATGAACTGATTTAAACAGGGTTTTACATGGAGGGTGTGAAGGCATGTGGGCGGCAGTGTTGTATAATGGGTAAGGAACTGGCTTTGTAACCTAAAGATCACAGGTTCCATTCCCTGGTAGGAACCTGCCGTTGTACCCTTGAGTAAGGTGCTTAACCTGCATTGCTTCAGTATATATCCAGCTGTATAAATGGTTGCAATATAAATGCTATGGGAAAAGTTGTGTAAGTAACTTATTGGATGGCACTTTATCCCACAGCAAAACAATGATCCCAAAAATACTGCTAAAGCAACAAGGGAGTTTTTCAAAGCCAAAAACTGGAAAATTCTTGATTGGCCGAGTAATTCACTCAATCTGAATCGAATTGAACATGAGTTTCATATGCTGAAGAGGAAACTTAAGGCAACTAGTCCCTGAAACAAGCAGGAGATGAAGATGGCTGCAGTCCAGGCCTGGCACTACCCAAGAAGATACTCAAAATGTTATAGGTTGGGGATGGAAGGGGGTAATAATGCCATCTTAGGAGGTGGGTCTTCAGTCTGCATTTTAGATTATTTGGTTTATTATTTAGATTAATTCATGTTTAATGCTTTGAATGTGATTCAGGGCTGTAGCGGATATATTTTTCTAAAAGGATGTTCAAAGATTCTGTGCGAAGGAATGGTCAAAGGACCCCCCAGTATGTTCACTAATCTCATAAAACACTGTAAGACTATAAAACGTGAAAAACGTTTTAGCACACGCAAAACCAGTAACACAACCAATGACTGGACATGGTATTTGTTTTGCACCTGTCATGGTCGTGCTATTAGCTTTGCGTGCGCTAAATGGTTTTGCACGTGGTAAAGGTTTTAGTAAATCAGGCACTTAATGTCTTTTGTCCTCAGAGGTTGGACGCGCTTCTTTCATTTGTACATTTAACTGAAAATCTTTGTTAATGTGTTCAACGCTGCGTTAATTCATGGCCAGTCCTTTACACGTGGTACCAGATGTCCCAAAACGAAGGCTACATGCTTTAAGTTGTATTTAATGGGCTACCACCACCAACACTGGTTTTAAGGACACAATTTGCGAGCCGCAGCATAACAGACATGATGTACAAGCCTGAGTCACAATCTGCAAGAGCACATTGTGATTTCTAAAATACCACACAATTTGCATGTTAGCATCGTTCGCTAGTATGTTACCATAATAGTTGATAAACTCACTAGCCGACTAACCGGACAACTAACATTCCAGAGCGTAGCGACACATTAACGGCTTCAACTGTCAATCAGGGTGAGACTTGACCATGTCTCCTTTGACTGAAGACGTGTTTCTTTATCCTTAGCCTTTGATAATGAACAGTGCTCACCAGTGCTGATCTGTAATATAGATGCGTGTGCTTTTGCTTTGTAAGTCTTCAGACACAGTGAACCCTATGTGGAAGTGATGAAGTGCAAAATTATAGAAGAAATCTTTCTGAAATAATCAGAGGTAATGTTGATTAATAACTAGTTTACCATTTCACTATGCTGTGACCCTGAGACATCCCTGCCTGCCCTCCCCTCTGTGTGATACCATTTGTTCACTTTACTGTATGAAAGGGAGTTGTGCTCTTTTCTCCAGGGAGGGCTTTACATCTGTAAGGTACAATTTTGAGTGTTCCTCCCACTGCTGAAGACTGGTGAAGCCACAAATGCCACAAGTTATAATTTGCAAACAGCAACTGGAAGACCAGGCCATAGGCCTATCAGGTGGAACTGAATGTGAAAGAGGCAGTGATTAGGTACATGTATAAGAATAAATGTGGGAATGTGGTTCGATAGATTCCAGATTTCAAGGAAGCCCTAAATGCTGAGTAAGGTAACAAGTCTCGAGATTGAGTTTCTGAGATTCCTAGTCTTAAAAGGAACCTCTGAGTACCAAGCCAGATAAGAAGTTTCAGGATATGAGCTTCTAATAACGGATTTCAAGTCTGAAAGGGACCTCTGAGTACTAAGCCAGACATAGAAATATAAAAATAAAATCCCTCGCAAGGAAAACAAAGCCTGAGGGGGGATAGCTAAACCAAGTCAGAGAGCAGACCTTGCCCTGTTGCAAAAACGGTTTGCGGATGTGTTTTCTCCCCTACCAGGACGCACGAACCTCATACACCACCATATCGATACCCCCCCGGGAGTAACAGTACGTTCCCGTCCCTATAGACTGCCGGAGCACAAAAAGAAATTGGTGCAGGCAGAAAAAAAGGCCATGCTGGAGTTGGGTGTAATAGAGGAGTCCCACAGTGCCTGGAATAGCCCCATCGTGCTGGTAAGTAAGCCGGATGGCTCTATTCGGTTCTGTGTGGACTATAGGAAAGTGAATGCTGTGTCACAGTTTGATGCCTATCCTATGCCTAGGGTCGACGAACTCCTGGATCGGCTGGGCACGGCTAGTTTTTTTTCGACACTGGATCTGACTAAGGGCTATTGGCAGATTCCCTTGTCTGCAAAGTCCAAAGAGAAATCGGCTTTCTCCGCTCCGGACGGTTTGTACCAATTCCGAACACTTCCGTTTGGGTTGTTCGGGGCCCCAGCCACTTTCCAGCGCCTGATGGATCGGCTGCTGCGTCTGCATGCTGCGGATGCGGCTGCCTATCTGGATGACGTTATCATCCACAGTAGCAGCTGGGCACAGCATATGCGGATGTGGGGGCGGTGCTCGAGTCCTTGAGGCAGGCGGGGCTCACGGCTAACCCAAAGAAGTGTGCGATTGGCCGAGCGGAGGTACGGTATTTGGGGTACCGCTTGAAGTGGACAGGTGCGACCTCTGGTGGATAAAACTGTGGCGATTACGACCTGTCCACGACCCAAGACGAAAAAAGAGGTGAGGAGGTTCTTGGGGTTGGCCGGCTACTATAGGCGGTTTATTCCGGCGTTTTCACAGCTGACCAGCCCCTTGACTGATTTAACTCGCAAAGGTGCCTCAGATCCGGTCCGAGCCATGCCAGCGAGCGTTTGAGAGGGTAAAGGAAGCCCTCTGCGGGGAGCCGCTCTTGTTCACCCCTAATTTTCCTCTTCCTTTTATCCTGCAGCCCGATGCATCGGACAGAGGGCTGGGGGCTGTTTTGACCCAGCAGGTGGAGGGAGTCGACCGCCCGGTGCTGTACCTCAGCCGCAAACTATCCCAGCGGGAGGCGAGGTACAGCACGGTAGAAAAGGAGTGCCTCGCCATCCGGTGGGTGGTCGGGTCCCTGCGCTACTACCTGCTGGGTCGCCCATTCACCCTCTGTTCGGACCACACTCCCCTCCAATGGCTCCACCGCATGAAGGATACCAACCCGCGAATCACCCGGTGGTATCGGCTCTAC